>NC_053027.1:69110733-69389966 GCF_003073215.2 Triticum urartu
ATTCCTCCTGGTTATGAACAGGATAAAGGATTGCCACGAGGGAGACGCAATTTCAATCTTTTGCAGAAATTGCACGGACGAAGGAATACTTAACGCCATAAGTCGTCGTGATATCACACGCTTCGCTGACTTGGCATCCACAGTACAAAAGTACTGCGTGATGGAAAGCGCCCGGAAAACCGAAATAAAATTTTGGGATAATCCGGCCTTGAATAGCAACCCGGTCCGAACTAAGAGGGTGCATCATAGTAAGACACCCGGGTTAAAAATCAAAAAGCCAAAACCCTCTACAGGGCATGGAACCGTACTGGAAAGGTGGCTTGATGGACCCTGTAAAATCCACAATACAGAGGACGCCACTCCAACTCACAGCCTTAGAGCATGTTGGATACTCCGGCAGGTGGCCAAAATTGGCGAGGACCTCTTAACTTTGGAGGCCGCAGAAAGCCACCCCGAGGATACCAGTACCATTCTCACAGTCTTCGAGACTTTTGTATCAAACAATATGCGAAAAAGAACACTCCGCAACCGCGCCGAAGTCTATCAAGTAGCAATGATAAACCCATGGAGTGACACAGCTATTACCTTCAATGCAAGCGATGTACCTAAATTCCGAACAGCCCGAGCACCGTCCGCACTGGTCCTCAGCCCAATAGTGGACGGCTTTCGCCTCACCAAGGTACTCATGGATGGAGGCAGCAGATTGAACCTCATTTACGAGGAAACTCTCCAAAAAATGGAAATATACTGGAACCGCATCGAGCAAAGCAGCACAACCTTTAGAGGAATAATCCCTAGTCGGGAAGTGCGCTGCATAGGAAAAATCACACTAGATGTAGTGTTCGGCACGCCGGATAATTACAGGTCCGAAGAGGTCACGTTCGAGGTGGCCCCGTTCAATAGCGGATACCACGCTATACTAGGGCAGGAGGCATTTACAATCTTCCAAGCAATACCCCATTACGGGTACATGAAGCTAAAGATGCCCGGGCCGAACAGAATTATCACTCTCTCTAGTGATCCAGACATAGCACTCCGCGCCGAAAACAAGACGGCCGCATTGGCCCTTGAGGCACTATCCGAAGCCTTGGCGGCTGAGGAACTGACTGCGCTGTGCTCCACGGTTAATAGGGATGATGTGATACTCGATAAGAGATCCAAATCCACATCCTTCAAGCCAACGGACGAAATAGTAAAATTCCAGGTCCATCCAACGGACCCCAATAAAACAGCTTCCATCGGGGCACGACTGAACCCTGATGTAGACGCCGCACTGCGAGAGTTCCTACAAGAGAACTGGGACATTTTCGCCTGGCACCCTTCAGACATGCCAGGAATCCCACGCAGGCTGGCCGAACACAGCTTAAATATCCAGAAAGGATTCAAACCTGTCAAACAAGCCCTTCGGCGTTTTTCCGAACCGAAGAGACAGGCTATGGGAGAGGAGCTAGCCAAGTTATTGGAGGCCGGATTCATTAGAGACATAAAACATCCGGACTGGCTTGCAAACCTGGTGATGGTACCAAAGAAGGACAAATCCTGGCGCCTGTGTGTCGATTTTAAAGACCTCAACAAGGCTTGCCCAAAGGATCCCTTCCCCCTCCCCCGTATCGATCAAATTATCGATGCCACCGCAGGACACAATTTGTTGTGTTTCCTCGACGCATACTCCGGTTACCATCAAATCAAGATGGCAGAATCAGATCAAGCCGCAACAGCATTCATCACACCATACGGCCCATTCTGCTTCAACACAATGCCCTTCGGGCTGAAAAACGCCGGCGCAACATATCAGCGCATGATCCAGACATGTCTGGCAAATCAGATCGGCAAAACAGTGGAAGCGTATGTGGATGACGTGGTCGTCAAATCGAGACATGTCGAATCTCTAGTGGACGACTTGAGGCTTACATTCGATAACCTCCGAAAATACGACATCAAGCTCAATCCGGAGAAATGCGTCTTCGGCGTTCCAGCCGGAAAGCTCTTGGGCTTCATTGTATCCGGTAGAGGAATTGAAGCAAATCTAGCCAAGATCCGAGCTTTGTCACAATTGGATGTCCCAAAAGACCTCAAAAAAATACAGAAATTAACTGGATGCGTGGCGGCTCTAAGCCGCTTCATCTCCCGCTTGGGAGAAAAGGCACTGCCCCTTTATCGCCTCCTTCGGCGCACCGAACACTTTGAGTGGACGGATACCGCCACGGCCGGACTCGATGAAATAAAAGCCATATTGGCAACAAACCCAGTCCTGGCCGCGCCAAACACCGGCGAGCCAATGCTATTGTACATCGCGGCAACCCATCAAGTTGTCAGTGCAGTACTCGTCGTCGAGCGGGAAACGGACGGACACAAATTCCCCCTTCAAAGGCCGGTCTACTACGTGTCCACTGTCCTTACTCCATGCAAATCACGGTACCCGCATTATCAAAAGATTGCATACGCGGTATTCATGGCATCCCGGAAGCTACGACACTACTTTCAAGAGTGTTCGATTACAGTAGCCTCGGAAGTACCACTCAATGACATTATCAACAACCGCGATGCAACAGGCCGGATCGCAAAATGGGCCATTGAGCTCCTCCCGTTCGATATAACCTACAAGCCACGGCGAGCTATCAGATCGCAAGTTTTGGCCGACTTCGTCGCAGAATGGACAGAGGCCGAACTCCCTAAAGAGTACGGCACATACCCAAACTGGATCATGCATTTCGACGGCTCCAAAATGTTGGCCAGACTGGGGGCAGGCATCGTTTTGACGTCCCCCACAGGAGACACAGTCCAATATGTACTCCAAATTATGTACACCGACTCCAACAATGCAGCCGAATATGAGGCCCTTCTACACGGTCTCCGGATGGCAGTATCCATGGGCATTCAACGCCTAGAGGTACGCGGGGATTCAAAGCTCGCGATATCCCAAATAAATGGCGACTTCGACGCCAAGGATCCAAAAATGGCAGCTTACCGCAACGCCATCCTAAAAATGTCAGCCCGGTTCGAAGGGCTGGAGTTTCACCATATAGCCCGAGAAAACAATCAAGCAGCGGACGTCCTGGCACGCATCGGCGCAAAACACGATGCAGTCCCCCCCAACATCTTTTTGGAAAGATTGTTCAAGCCATCCATAGCATGGGAGGGGGAACCCGCAATTAACAGCCCGGACTCAGCCGCACCAATCGACGCCGAACAACCTGACATAATCGGAGGTTCTACCAATGAAATTACACCTTCAGCCCACGTAATAATGGCGGTTATCGCCACATGGACAGAACCATTCCTAGACTACATTGCTAGGCAGGAACTCCCAAAGGACCAAAACGAGGCCCGCTGCATAGTGCGGCGATCTAAAGCCTACAAAGTCCACGAGGGAGAGCTTTATAAGAAAAGCACTACCGGAGTCCTTCAAAGGTGCATCTCCAAAGAGGAAGGGCGGAACCTTCTGGCTGAAATCCATGCCGGACTAGGTGGTCATCACGCTGCTGCTCGGTCCCTTGTTAGCAAGGCTTTCCGTACAGGCTTTTATTGGCCGACGGCCCGGGCAGACGCTCAGGACCTAGTCCAACGATGCGTTGGTTGCCAACTTTTTGCCAACCAAAGTCATATGCCACCCACTGCACTCCAAACTATCCCCATCACCTGGCCCTTTGCGGTCTGGGGGCTTGACATGGTCGGACCCCTTAGAGGTGGGGCCCATAAGAAAAAATACTTACTGGTCATGGTGGACAAGTTCACCAAATGGATAGAAGCCAAGCCTGTTAAAACGGCAGAATCCGGACCTGTGATAGACTTCATATCCGGGGTCGTACACTGTTACGGCGTCCCCCACAGCATCATTACTGATAACGGCACAAACTTCACCGCCGACGAGGTAAAACTCTGGTGCAAAAACATGGGCATCAAGCTCGACTATGCTTCTGTCTATCACCCACAAACTAACGGCCAGGTCGAACGTGCAAATGGTCTTATCATGAGCGGCATCAAACCCAGATTAGTGCGGTCCCTCAAGGAATCTAACACGCACTGGGTAGAGGAGCTCGACTCCGTACTCTGGGGGCTGCGGACCACGCCGAATCGCACCACGGGATACGCACCATTCTTTATGGTGTACGGCGCAGAGGCAGTTCTGCCCTGCGACATAATTCATGACTCACCTTGAGTGCGCATGTACGAAGAAAGAGAAGCTGAGCTCGATCGGCAGGACAACTTGGACGCCTTGGAGGAGGAGCGTGACGCGGCAAAAGCCCGTTCCGCATTCTATCAACAGCAGGCTCGAAGATATCAAAGCAGAGAAGTACGGGCCAAAAATTACAATGTTGACGAACTAGTTCTATGCCTGCCGGATAATAAAAAGGACAAACTCAAGCCCAAGTGGGAAGGTCCATTCATAATCGACCAAGTCCTGACTGGTGGAGCGTACCGCCTGTGAGATGCGTCGGATAACCGACTCGAGCCGAACCCATGGAACGCCACCCGTCTTCGAAGATTCTATGCCTAGCACCGGATTCGGTGTTCGTCTCCTTCCTCTGTCCATTTTTTACATTTTTCTATCTTATATTCTCTCCTTCCCCTTTTTTTTTCTTTTCTAGACCTTAAAGGCTCATCAAGTGACGCGCCACCCGCGCTCATTAAACATGGGGGCTTCTTTAACAGAAGCTTATTTATACGGGCTTCACGCCCAACACATGCGTCAAACTTCCGCATGTACCTTTTTCTTCACCATTATATGCATCGATATGACTGAAGTTTTGGCCAAGCTGGGTTGCCTAGCTCCTGTGCTTACCCCTACGTTCCCGATTGTTCAGCTAGGCGGTAAAGGGAGCACCTCTGCGATTGTTACTACCGGGTCAGCCGGATGTGTACCTCAGACTGGGTGAAGCCGAAAGCTAGCGTTCTTAAGGGAATATTCGGTCGGTGAAATAAAAGATGACCTTTTTATTAATTTTATGCGCCCCCAGATGCTTTTTCTGCGTCTTTTTACGCAGTCCGGACATGCACTTTAGGGCATGCCTCCCCAGCGAAAGGAACCCCTAACGGAACTATTCTCTCTGGAAGATGTTTCTTACTAACCATGTAATATAACATAACTAGTTGGGCACTTGTCTGATAAAGCACTAATGACCCCTACGCCTGGTCTCCACGCATACCCCGGTTCTTGTATAACCGCTATGGTATTCGGACACACTCCGGACCGTCAGGTCCCGAGGTTGAAGCGAAAAGGTCGGCAACGACAAACGATCTACAATCCGGCTAGAAGGCATTACATATGTCAATTCAAAATTACATAGTCATCTTGACTGATTGTATTCCTCTTCTATACCATCTAACAGGTTGTCTAATTTACAGTCCTGCTGGGAATATTTCGCGGCCAACTCTACTTGGCCGTATACTAAGCTTACAGGGATCTCCTTCCCGTCCGGCCCCACTGGTCCGACCTCGGCCATGTGGTTTGGGTCAGACTTCGTAAAACGGGTCTTCACCATCGCCCAGGCTTCCCTAGCACCCTGTCGACAGGCTAATATCTTCCACAACCGGAAGCGCCGCCGAGCTCCCTTCAGCTTCTCCGCAAGCTCTCCTAGGCCCTTGGGCATGGAGTGGGCAGGCCATAAGGCTTGGGCAACGCCTCGCATCGCCTGCCGAATTCGCTCGTGCAGTTGCATGAGTTCGGGAAGAAGTTCACCCGTAGAACCGGGCATCTCCTCTGCAGGACGACCTGTGAGCATACCTACAGACATTACTCTGTTAGTCGACTTCCTCGCCGAACTCTTTTTTCAAAGTTCGTTCAAACACTTACTAAATATGCCGCGTCGAAGCCGCTGATCCTCCTTCGTGGAGTCCGACAGCTGGCCACGAACATCTTTAAGTTCGACGTCCAGCTTGGTGTCGGCATCCTGAAGATCATTCTTCTCTCGCCTCACCTTTGTCAACGTACTCTCACCGGCCTTTAGCCGGCGTAAGAGTTGTTGCTTTCCGGATCGAGTCCGGCGCCACCTGCAATATGATTTGTCAGATTTGCACCCAAACTGCACAATACTAAACTTTCAAAGTGTATCTTACCTGAGGGGGTCCCTTTGGGCTCCCCTGCTGCGGCTAGTGCGGCCTCTAGCTGGGCCTTGCACTTTTCTAGCTCCTGGGATAGTACGGTATTCTTCTCTGTAAGAACTTGCATATTAAATGATCCTTAAATCAGTTACTTTAACTGTTTCAAGTCTCGGGGGCTACTGGTATATATATATATTTGACCAAAATTTTCTTACCCGTATGTCTTTTACATACTGCTCCGTGGCTCTGGCTAAACCATTTTGAGCAGAACGGAGGTACGCATCTCCCGAATTAAAGGCATCTAAAGCCTCTTGGGAGAAACAAGCGTCACGCAGAACTGTCTGGCGATGCCTGTGTTTCATGGCACTCTCCACTTCAGAATTTGTGGCAGACAGCCTGTCCGCATCCTCTGTCGGAGGAGCGTCCGGTGCGTGCCTGGTGCTCGCCTCCGCTTCCCGGCCAGGCGTGGGAGCCTGGCTGGTGGAGGCGCGATTGGCAACCTCTCCGGATATAGTCCGGCGAGGTCTCTTCGTTCTGAAGAAAGCACGAACGTTAATATGCCCTGACGGAATGACACCCGGGAAACAGAGGGTGCACTATACCTTTGCGCCGGCATCTCAGTCCGGACTACATTCCTTTTTGCCCCACGGGGCCCTGCGGCCCCTCGTTGGCTAGTCGCCACAGGTTCGGCCTCCCGCCTCGGAAATCTCCCCTGCAAAACACGGTTGTCGTTAGAAACGCCGGAATGCGCGAGAATTGAATCTCTCTCGAGGGAATGAAAACTCCGGTTTCTGTCACCTGGGAGGCCAGGATTAACCCAGGGTAATCAGCCGTAATGGCTACCAAGGTATTGTCCTTGCTTAGCTGATGGAACACCCCGTCGATAAGCTCCACCGATATGTCCAGATCCTCTTCGGAGTCCAGATCGAGGGACCGTTCTGGGTCCTCGGGCTGTGAAGGGCGGCTGTTTATGTCCTTTACTTCCTGTCGCAGTTCCTGCCATTGAAGTCGTTAGACTACATATCTAACCGTGGGAGTATAAAACAAACGGGCAAGTGCAATTGTTCACTTACCCAACTTGGAGGTTCGCACATAGTGAATCCGGCCCGCGGGTTGACGCGGAGGAATTCCTCCTTTTCTCCCTTGTACAAAGAAGACAAGATCTTTACTAAGGCGGCGGCCGAGGCCGGCCCCTTATGACCATAACGCGTGGCGTCGTCCTCCCCGTTGAAATCCCACATGGGGTGGCCTCTATATTGAAGCGGCTGCACCCCCCGCATAATGCATGCGACCATGACTCCAATCATGGTTAGTCCGGAATGAGCCAACAGTCTTATCCGGCCCATCAGGTATAGGACGTCTCTGTCGCTTTCTCTCTGAGAGCTCCGCGGACGCCAGCTCAAGCGTTTCTTCAATGGAGCACTGCTAAACTCAGGGAGACCGACCCGGATAGGGTCCGGCAGCGGGACGTCATCTATGTAAAACCATTCCGAAGGCCAGTCCTCGGACGCCTTCTTTGGGGTTCCGGATAGGTATCCGGTCCCGGCGATGCGCCATACCTCGGCTTCGCCCACTTGATATATAGACCCCTCTTGAGAACGGGGTACTAGGCAGAATAACCTCTTCCACAACGCGAAATGAGCCTCAACACCCAAAAATAGCTCGCAAAGGGCGACGAAGCCCGCGACATGCAGTATGGAGGCGGGCGTGAGATTGTGCAGCTGGAGGCCGTAGAGTCCAGAAGCCCACGGAGAAATGGATGAATTGGAAATCCCAGTCCCCTTATTAGATAGGGGACGAGGCACACCCGCTCTCCTTTAGAGGGATTGGGGGTGCTCTCCGCTTGTTTTCCGCCATTATAGGTGGCGAGTCCGGCTCGGACCGGGACCATATAAGCCTGAGGGAGAAATCCCTTGGCCTGAAGCGACACTAAATCGCTGTGCGGGATGGAGCAACTCTCCCAGTCTTCGGGTTTAGGACCGGAAGGGCGAGGGGAGGAGCTGCGATGGCTGGCCATGTTGGAATGGACCTTTGCTGGAGGTGCTCTGATGATAGCTCGCGGAGAGGAGAAGATGTGGTTTGGATCTGAATCCCCATCCCGTTAAATAGGCGGCTCATTTATGCGGCAAGGGGTGTGGACGTAAAAACACCCCGGCTTTTCGCATTCGTTTGACACGTGGAAGACAGCCATTATTGGGCGTGGAAGCCGAGGAGCGCTACATTATAAAAAGTCGGACATTATTCCTACAGGTCCACATAATTTGGAGAAGAACCCGCCTTGCAATGCGGAAGACAATCTGCGCGCCGGACTCGTCGTCATTGAAGCCTGGTTCGGGGGCTACTGAGGGAGTCCTGGATTAGGGGGTGTTCGGATAGCCGGACTATACCTTAAGCCGGACTCCAGGACTATGAAGATACAAGATTGGCGACTTTGTCCCGTGTCCGGATGGGACTTTCCTTGGCGTGGAAGGAAAGCTTGGCGATGCGGATATTCAAGATCTCCTACCATTGTAACCGACTCTGTGTAACCCTAACCCTATCCAATGTCTATATAAACCGGAGGGTTCTAGTCCGTAGGACAACTCCATACACAACAATCATACCATAGGCTAGCTTCTAGGGTTTAGCCTCCTTGATCTCGTGGTAGATCTACTCTTGTACTACCCATATCATCAATATTAATCAAGCAGGAGTAGGGTATTACCTCCATCGAGAGGGCCCGAACCTGGGTAAAAACATCGTGTCCCTTGTCTCCTGTTACCATCCGGCCTTGACGCACAGTTCGGGACCCCGTACCCGAGATCCGCCGGTTTTGACACCGACACTGGTGAAAAGAGGTTATATGATATAAGCTCTTTAGATGAATGGAGAACCCAAGCTTATGAAAATGCAAAGTTATTCAAAGAAAAAGTTAAAAGATGGCATGACAAAATAATCCAAAAGTGTGAGTTTAAAGTTGGAGAATATGTTCTTTTGTGCAACTCTTGTTTTAGATTTTTTGCAGGAAAGCTCCTCTCAAAATGGGAAGGCCCATATATTATCGAGGAGGTTTACTAGTCTGGAGCCATCAAAATAAATAACTCCGAAGGTACTAACCCGAAGGTTGTCAATGGGCAACGAATAAAGCATTATATCTCAGGTACGCCTATCAATGTTGAAAGTAATATTATCCAAACTTTGACACCGGAAGAGCACATAAAAGAGTCCTTCCGGAACACTCCAGAATCGTGAAAATAAAGAGGTACATGATACGGTAAGTAAACGGACTCCGAAAAATCCGCAAAAATATTTTTTATCAGTTTTGGAATATTTTAAAATTTTGGAAATAAAGAAACTTCCAGGAAGTGTCCCCTGGTGGGCACAACACATGAGTGCGCGCCTGGCTTGCCTGGCGTGCCCAGGTGGGTTGTGCCCACCTGGGACACCTTCCGTACTCCGTTTTTCTTACATATGCTTGTCCTCCAAGATAAAAAATCTACATATACTTCCCGAACCTGTTGATCACCGTATCGCGGAGAAATCATCTGTTCTCTTTTCTTGCTGTTTCTGGTTAGATTTATCAAGTGAGGCATCATGTCTTCTTGCTCCTCCAACAACATGGAAGAAGATGCTTGGCTGATGAAGATCGAGACGAAGCAGGAGGAGCCCACAGACGCCATCAAGGGAGAAAAGGGCAAGAAAGCTACCGTAGATCCACCCCTGGTGGTAGCACAAGAGCAGCTCACCGAGGAGGAGGAAGAGGATATCCTTAAGCCCTACCTACCTCATCTTACTCCTGCTGAGATTAAGGCCTTTCGCGTCATTGAAATAGTTCGCATACAGAATATCTTACTCGTGAAAATATTCTGCATCAAGAGCATATCATCCATCTCTGGAGCGTCATCCGTCGGCTGGACAACCTCTTGATCCTTAAGGATAGGATCTCTTCATCACCACCATCATCTTCTTCACCACCAAAGGAGAATTGAGTATCGGGTATGGACACTCCCCTTGGCTTCTGCCAAGCTTGGGGGAGGTGCCCCATATCGTATCATCCCACTATCTTTTTGCTTTTACTTATCCTAGTTCGATCAATTGCTTTTAGATGAAATAAAGTTTAGTTCGATCTTTTCCTCTTTGAGAGTTTTCTTAGTGATCTATCCTTGTAATCATGTGCAGTTATATAATAAAGTTAGTTTGAGTTTTTGCTTTCTTTACTTTCATGTTGCAAATAAAGAAAATAAATAAAAGAAAGAAAAAGAAAGAAAGAAAGGAAATAAATCAATAATATTATATACTAATCCTATGGTAGGTGATAGCACCATATAAGGAAAATTATAAGTAGAAAATTTTATTAGAGATTGACAAACATAGCATTAGTCAATGATGCAACTCATGAAAGAATTAATAAGGGAAGAGAAGATTCACATATAGATATACTATCGTAGAAATCTTTTGTGATTGTGAGCCCTCATCAAAATATTATATGCCAAAATTGTTGACGTTGGACAAGTAAGACAACTTAATGGTTTATGTTTGTTTATATTCACATAGAAGTCATATTGTCATAGATCCTTCAACATGTGGTGCTTGCCTCTATCTTTGCTAGCCAAAAATTCCGCACTAAGTAGAGATAGTACTTGTGCATCCAAAAACCCTTAAACCAAATATTTTTCAAGTGTCCACCATACCTACCTAGGGATTGAGCAAGATCCCTCAAGTAAGTCGTCATCGGTGAAAAAAGGCAATAAAAATTGCTTCTAAAAGTGTGAGATCATTTAGTGTAAGAGAAAATTGAGCGTTGTACAAAATTGGATGACAAAGAATAAAAGTGACAGACTGCATAATAAAGGTTGTCATCTTAAGGGGCAATACAACATGACGTTCTCTTGCTCTAAGGGATTGAGCATATAAACAAATAAGCGCATGGCAACCTCTGCTTCCCTCTGCGAAGGGCCTTTCCTTTATTTTTATGCTCTTACTTTTATGCAAAGAGTAAAAGTTTTCCTTCTATTCCTTTTATTTTTCTCCTTTGGCAAGCATCATGTGGTGAGGAAAGATCTAGGCACATATGTCCAATTGAATATAGATAGCATGAGTTATTATTGTTGACATCACCCTCGAGGTGAGTATGTTGGGAGGCGAAACTATAAGCCCCTATCTTTCTATGTGTCTGGTTGAAACGTTTTGCTCATGAGTACGAGGTGAGTGTTAGCAATCATAGAAGACTATATGATGGTTGAGTATGTGGACTTGCCTAAAGGCTCCGACACGTGACCCTTCCTGAAAAGATGATGAATTGCAGTTGCAAACTTGACTGAGAACATAGTTTATTGGTTTCTAATAGAGTTTTTGCTTTATACTTCGATTGTGTGATGAACTATTACTTATTCATGAGAAGTATATGCTAAAAGTTCTATGATAAAAGTCCTATGTTTAATTTTGTTGCTGTTATAATAATCAACATGATGCTTCTATGTCCGTATTTTGTTTTTATTGACACCTCTCTCTCAAAGCATGTGTACATCTTTTTCGATTTCGGTTTTCGCTTAAAGAAAAGCGAGGCCTAAGCTTGGGGGAGTTGATACGAGTCGTGGTTTTGTCACGGCAGATGTCCTAGCGAAAGGACTTAGTCATGGAGCCATCGCGACGGGTTAGCTTAAAGGGGTTAAAGCGGACAAAGGACACAGAGAGTTTATACTGGTTCGGCCCCTTGCGGTGAAGGTAAAGGCCTAATCCAGTTGTTGTGGAATTGCTAGGGTTTTGATGACCAGGGAGCGAATCCGCTATGCCTGGGTCTCGAGTTGTTGCCTGTTGTCCCCAAACCGCCGTCGGGTCGTCCCTTTATATACACAGGTTGACGCCCGGCAGTTTACAGAATCCCGAGGCCAGCTCATAAACGTGTCCGTCTCGGTTTCTACTCTCTTATCTTACAATACAAGTTACATATGATATGGAGGTTTATGTCTACAAGCCCTAATCCGCCTTTGGGCCCTGGGCCTTCGTAAAGCGCCACACTCCTTGTCTTCATGGGCTTCAAATATAAATAACTCATTATGGGGATAATCCGGCCTCTCCTGGCCGGTTTACACCCAGTAGTAATATCCCCAACATTAGGCCCCAGATTGATTTGAATTGGTTCATGTCAATTTTCAACCCTTAGAAAAAAAATCCTCCTTTAGCACCTTCGCGTAAATCTTGTAAACCGCCATGATGTCATCTTCCAGGATCATGATAAATCGCCATGATGTCACCTGTTATTAAAGATTGTATATATCTCACCTTCATTAATGAGCCTTAGACAATCGAGGCGACAGCTCTGTCACGTATCCAATTTTTGGGCTCCTCGATTTTCGCGCCTGTCACTTATCCCTTCGCCTTATAAATAAGACTAGGGGGTCCTTTTCATTTCCTCCCCCATGCCTCTTTGCTTCCTCTTCCTCCTTGCGCCGACCTGACCCTCACGCGCGGCCGCCGTCGTCAAGCTCCGCCCTCGACCTCAACTCCGGCCGCTGCATCAACCTGAAACGCACCAGAGAAACGCGGCGCTCCTCCGCTGCTTCGTCAACATTAGTAAGTTTTCCTTTCCCTTGCTCTAGATCCACCATTAGGGTTTCGGCGTTCCTCGAAGCTCGAGGCTTGTTCTTCTCTGTTCATCTCCATAGTGTAAGCGTTGATCTCAGATCTGACATTTCCTTGCGCAGTCACAGTTATAATCCCCTTTTTCATCCTTAACACATCTTCTTTGTATAGAAAAAACTCATCCAAACCTGATGAACTTCTTAAACACCTATATTTTAGGTCTGAATATATTTTGTTTTATTGATACGCTGCAGATCTGAAATTACTATATCAATCTGTGAAACTTGTTTTTCCCTTACTTAGACTTTTTAGATCTGTACCTCCCATACCAATATAGGCGGTTTAACTTTGGAAAATGATAATCCGGCAGGTACCATTAGTCCCCTCTTAAACCGCCGATTTGTTTATCTTTGTACTCCTCCAATGTCAGACTCCGGTTTAACAATGTCAGATTCCGGTTTAATGATACGTCTCCAACGTATCTATAATTTATGAAGTATTCATGCTATTATATTATCCATCTTGGATGTTTAATGGGCTTTACTATGCACTTTTATATTATTTTTGGGACTAACCTATTGACCTAGAGCCCAGTGCCAGTTTCTGTTTTTTCCCTTGTTTTAGTGTTCCGCAGAAAAGGAATATCAAACGGAGTCCAAATGGAATGAAACCTTCGGGAGAGTTATTTTTGGAACGGAAGCAATCCAGAAGACTTGGAGTGTACATAAGGGAAGCAACAAGGAAGGCATGAGGCAGGGGGGAGCGCCCTCCACCCTCGTGGGCCCCTCGTGGCTCCCCTTACCGATTTCTTTCGCCTATATATCTCCATATACCCTAAAACCATCAGAGAACAGAATGGATCAGGAGTTCCGCCGCCGCAAGCCTCTATAGCCACCAAAAACCAATCAGGACCCTGTTCCGGCACCCTACCGGAGGGGGGATCCCTCACCGGTGGCCATCTTCACCATCCCGGCGCTCTCAATGATGAGGAGGGAGTAGTTCACCCTCGGGGCTGAGGGTATGTACCAGTAGCTATGTGTTTGATCTCTCTCTCGCGTTCTTGATTTGGCATGATCTTGATGTATCGCGAGCTTTGCTATTATAGTTGGATCTTATGATGTTTTCTCCCCCTCAACTCTCTTGTAATGGATTGAGTTTTCCCTTTGAAGTTATCTTATCGAATTGAGTCTTTAAGGATTTGTGAACACTTGATGTATGTCTTGCCGTGCTTATCTGTGGTGACAATGGGATATCACGTGATCTACTTGATGTAGGTTTTTGTGATCAACTTGCGGGTTCCGCCCATGAACCTATGCATAGGAGTTGGCACACGTTTTCGTCTTGACTCTCCGGTAGAAATTTTGGGGCACTCTTTGAAGTACTTTATGTTGGTTTGAATAGATGAATCTGAGATTGTGTGATGCATACCGTATAATCATACCCACGGATACTTGAGGTGACATTGGAGTATCTAGGTGACATTAGGGTTTTGGTTGATTTGTGTCTTAAGGTGTTATTCTAGTACGAACTCTATGATAGATCGAACGGAAAGAATAGCTTCGTGTTATTTTACTACGAACTCTTGAATAGATCTATCAGAAAGGATAATTTTGAGGTGGTTTCTTACCCTACAATAATATCTTTGTTTGTTCTCCTCTATTAGTGACTTTGGAGTGACTCTTTGTTGCATGTTGAGGGATAGTTATATGATCCAATTATGTTATTATTGTTGAGAGAACTTGCACTAGTGAAAGTATGAACCCTAGGCCTTGTTTCCTAGCATTGTAATACCATTTACTCTCACTTTTATCGCTTACTACCTTGCTGTTTTTATATTATCAGATTACAAATACTCATATCTACCATCCATATTGCACTTGTATCACCATCTCTTCGCCGAACTAGTGCACCTATACAATTTACCATTGTATTGGGTGTGTTGGGGACACAAGAGACTCTTTGTTATTTGGTTGCAGGGTTGCTTGAGAGAGACCATCTTCATCCTACGCCTCCCACGGATTGATAAACCTTAGGTCATCCACTTGAGGGAAATTTGCTACTGTCCTACAAACCTCTGCACTTGGAGGCCCAACAACGTCTACAAGAAGAAGGTTGCGTAGTAGACATCATTTAACAATGTGTATATGCCTCTGTTTCTGCTTCTGATCTTGCGTCGCTTTACGCTTGCTTATCATAAATCTTAAACCGGCATTTGATCTTTTTCCAACTTTTTATTGAAATGGCCAAACAATTCTATGCTTGTAACTTGGTCCCTTCCCGGGTTACGGAAGAGCAACTAGAGGGATGTGTCGCAACCGGCGCTTTAGCAAAGAAAGACGTTATCCACTGGAGGGTCCCTGGTCCAGAAAATCCTCCTGAGCCTAAGGATGGGGAAGTAGTCGTGTTTGTTGACCACCTGGGCCGAGGGTTTAGCCCTCCCGGATCAAAATTCTTCCGAGATGTACTTGCTAGCTTCCAACTCCATCCTCAGGACATTGGACCAAACTCTGTGTCCAATGTTTGCAATTTCCAAGTATTTTGCAAGGCTTATCTTCAAGAGGAGCCCACAGTTGAACTGTTTAGGGATTTCTTCTATTTGAACCGTCGTACAGAGTTTACCGACGGACCCAATACTGAACTTGGTGGAATGGCTATTCAAAAGAGAAAAGATGTTAGCTTCCCTCACGCCAAGCTTCATAGTCACCCCAAGGACTGGAATCAGACTTGGTTTTATTGCCGAGATACGTCTCCAACTGAAGAAAATCCTCTGCCGGGTTATCGTCCTCACCGGCTTAGCAACACACATCTATTTCCTTAGAGGCTGACTGCAAAGGAACGGTCCAACTACGCACCACAACTCTCAAAGCTCAGAGCCTTTATGGCGAACGGTTTAACTGGCGTCGACTTTATTCGCTGCTGGATATCCTGGAGCATTCTGCCCTTAAGCCGGTGCCCCGGTTTAATGTGTGAGTACACAGGGAGTTTGAAAGATCCTCAACAACATATTGATATTCAGTTAACAGAGGCTAAAGGTACTGAATCTGTCAAGAAAATACTGAATGAACCAGAGGCTGTCTGTAGCAAGACCGGGTTAAGTCCTTTCTGCACTTCCAATAAACCACCATCTATAAGGATCATATAACTTTCTAATTTATCATAATCCTTTTAAATACTCTCTCAAAATTTTGTCCATCTTTTGACAGGGCGATGATCGGTTCTGGAAGAAGAAGCCACAGGATAAACCGGCCAAGACACCTCGCCCCAAGACCAAGGTTACTAAAAAACCTGCCAAGAAAAGGACCACTGAGTCTTCTGAACCAAATACTGATGCTGATATGGATAATCCGGACTCAGAGGTAGAACTTGACTCTCTTGGTCCTTTTTTCATACACCTCACTGACAATGACTATTATCAGGACGACGCTGAAGGCAGCCAAGCTGAGGATGCAGAGGTAATTATTCTTTCCTCCGGTTCAGATCCTCTGCCAGCACAGACAATCCGTCAAGCAAACCGGAAAGTAAAATTTTCTCACCCCCTTGCTCACTTGGACCCAAACTTTCTTTTTGAAGAAGCAGCAACACGAAGCCCGCCGCACAACTCAGCACAGCGGCCAGGTAGTTACCTCCGCCAGTTTACGGAACACTCCAATCTGGAAACACCGATCAGAGGTCTCTTATATTCCTGATACTTCTTGCCCCAAGGCGGGTTGTTTCCGACAGCCTCTTAATCCGTCTGATTCAAATTATGAGGGAACACCTCACTCATCCTCTGGCGAGTCAACGGCCACACAACTTCCACCCCTCAAGACAGTTCCTGGGTGAGTTATGCTTTAAATTTACCCTTAATACTTTATGTCACCTGCTGTATTGACCTTTATGTTTGTTCTTCTCAATGCCAAGCCTAGACCCAGCAAGAAGGCTCGGTTAAACAAACCGTTTAATGACAATGTGGTTATTGAACCGGAGAGAACTTCAGAACCAGAAGGGACAAATACTGACGCCATGCTTAATGATCCGCCACCTCAAGATCATGACTTTTTTTGCTGAACAAGTAGAAGTTGATACAATGGGCCATGCTGACAAACTGACAAGCCCGATCCGAACTGATGATAAACCGACAAGTCCAGCTAAGGCTGCTGATAAACCGTCAACTCCAGTGAAGGCTGCTGATGACAAAGAAGATGACATTATGATTACTGGCTTCGGCCACACCGCTCCTGGCAATCATGTCGCTTTATCCAAACATAGCACCAAGGATGAACTTTCAGCTCTGGGCAAAGGCAAGTGGAACGCAGATTTGTCAAGCTACGCCCATCTCAACGCTCAAGACATTCACTCTGGCTTCTTGAACCGTGTGTACACAAACCGCAACTATGAAGCCGGCTTCGTAAACTTGATGAAAGAGCGATATGAGGTAACTACTGCTTAACTCTGCATAACTATTTCTTTATGTCCAAATATCAACTCCAATAGCCCCCAAGGGCCGGTTTACAATATCAATCTAAATTGGGACTTTGTAATATCTCAAATTTGCATGCTTAGCCTCGAAGGACCGGTTTATCTTTTTAAGATGAACCGGTACTTTAGAATTGTAATATTGTAACTTTCGCCAGTGTAGTCCCCGAGGGCCGGTTTAACTTTTCAAGCTAAACCATGACTTTTAAAAGAATACCCATAATGTTACTTTGAGCAATCATACATTAGCCCCCAAGTGCCAAGAATAATACTTGTATTGTGCTTGGGACTTTGTAAAAATTTCTGATAACAAGCAAATAGGCATTAGCCCCCAAGTATCAAGTGCATAACTTGTTATGTGCTTGGTACTTCAAATATGTACTGCCAACTCATGATATGTCTGTCTCTTATAGGCTGAACTGAGCAAAAAGGAAGCTCAAACCACTGATCTTCAAGAAAACATCAAGTCACAACAAGCAGAAACTTCTAAAGCCAAAAATGAGCTGACCAGTGCCTTAGCAGCCATGGGAAGCCGAGGGAGAATTTCAAGAAGGAGCGGGCGGATTGGGACATAGAGAAAACCTCTTTGCAAAAGAGAGCTGGGGATGCAGAGGCAGCCCTTAAACCGGTTACAGAAGAGCTGTCTGGTTTAAATTGGCAGATCAATGCTATGACCACTGCTGTGTTTGGTAAGTCTCCTTGCTTGAAGTTTTCAACATATTATCTCATGCATTGCCGGTTTACTGATGTTCGTAATGATGCAGGAACTCGCATTACTCATCTGGGCTCTGACATGCAGAAGAAGCTGAAGGCTGCCTATACCCTTATAGAGCAGTTATATACCAGCGCGCAACGGGTCATATGCACTGTTTCTCATAACAAGCCACACCCAATCTTGATCAAAGAAACTTTAGAAAGGTTGTCAATGTTGCCTGCCCGGGTTGAAGAATTAAAAAGATCGGCTGCGAGGGCAGGTGCTCTGACCGCGCTAACCTGGGCTAAAGCATGGGTGCCTGATCTTGATCCGGTGGATGTGGGGTTATCCGAGCTTAAGGGAAGACGGATCAGAGTTTGGCAATGATGACCTCCGAGTCATAACCAGGGAGATGCGCCCACTGGTTTGCCAATTGGCTGAAGAAGCTGACCTTCCCTACTATCAGGCGAGTTATGACGCCAACAACAAACGGGTTGCTGCACCAACTCCTGAGGCTCAAAATTTTATCCCGCCAATCCGTAAGCACACCTATGCACCTAACGTTGAACCGTCCACACTTATAAGTGATGAAGCTGTGTTCCAAGCCCTAACTGGGATCGATTGGGCAACCATTGACTTCCAGCCGCTGGGTAGAGAAGAGGAGGATGAAACGGCACAACATGATCTGCAGCCGTCAAGTCAGCCTGGTGACAAGTCATGATCTAGAGGCCTGTTTATCCTTCTGTGTACTGCAACACTTGCTGAAAACAATTATTCTTTTGGGCATGAAATAAGCTCCTTGTAATAGGCTAGTTCAAACTCTTAGTCTGCTATGCCATCGCGCATACTTGTTTTGCCTGATACTGTTAATCCGCTATGCTTAAGATATATTATGCTCATAATCCATAGCAGTTTATTCCAGTTGTTCCTGCGTTCATGAAGTTTGAAAGTGTCCTGGCGGTTTACCGCCGGACGGGTCATGATGCCCAGATATATAACCAGGGTTTATAACCAAGGCTGTATTTGAAAATAAACAAATATGAAATAGATGATACCTGTGACCTTGAATCACATCGTTGGTTTACCAATTTTTTGCAGTAAGGGTGATGACCCCGATCTTGAGTACTGATAACTCCTTCCATATTGTGCTGGTTTATGATAAAACCGTACCGGGTTGTGATAAACATCGGATTATCCATATATAACACTGGCGACTGATAGTCGAAATCAGACCGGGTTAATAAGCACCGGATTATAACTGATCATATATTGACAACTTGTAGTTGACAGCTGAGCCGGGTCAATAAACGCCGGTTTATCAAAAAATATAATAAATCTCATCCAAGGAAAAAGAACTTGGCAAATAAAAGCATAAAAGAAACATGCGAGGCTTTTCACGGGCTGCCAGGCCCCAAATCGAGGCTTTTCATGGGCTGCCAGGCCACTGAGTTAAACCATTTTACAAAGCCTTTTAAGATGGACCTCAATCATTAACCAATCGTCGTTTTAACTTTGACAAGTTCAGGGTCTATGCGATTGACTTGTCAAACGTTCGGCGCGTCATTCTAGGTTTACCTGGACGGAGTGGCTTACTTAAAAAAGGTAGGATAACCCGGGGTTTTAGGTGCGTACACCTGGCTTCCAAGCCTGGCTTGATAGCCTATTACAAGTGTAGACTCTTTGTTCTTTGCGAAGCAAAGAGTCCCCAAACAATATTTTGAGTTGTGCTCAGTGGGTGCCTATGTTTGAGTTGTGCTTTTGCAACACTCCCTTTGGCCCCTAAGTAATTTTCCTGGTGGCCTTACGCCAATCAAGAGGTGTAGCTATGGTTCGATCATGACCAAGCCCCCAAGTGATTGCTCTGGTGGCCTTACGCCTATCAAGAGGTGTAGCTATGATTCGAATACGACCAAGCCCCCAAGTGATTTATATATGGCTTTATGAGCCAGATCAATGGGTAAGCATGACTCCACTTTATAAACAAAAGCCCCCATGTAACCATATATGAGGTAAGAAAAACAACAGATACCCCGCCTTAGTTGAGGCTCCGATTTATTATATTGATCATAATATATACATTGTCATAACTATGTACATAAGCAGAGCCTGTGGCTCAAGTATAGTAAGGCCGAAGATGAGCGATATTCCATGGCCGGTGGGTCTCCTCCTCCGATTTACGTGAGTCTTTGTGCTCTCGAACATCTATAAGATAGTATGACCCGTTATGCAGATTCTTGCTGACCACAAAGGGTCCTTCACAAGGCGGGGATAACTTGTGCATATCAGTCTGATCCTAGATGAGTCGGAGCACTAGATCGCCTTCCTGAAAAGTTCTGATTCTAACCCGGCGGCTGTGATAGCGACGTAGATCTTGCTGGTAAATCGCCGAACGAGCTGCTGCAATGTCACGCTCCTCATCTAACAGGTCAAGTGCTTCCTGTCGTGCCTTCTCATTGTCAGCTTCGACATAGGCCGCCACACGAGGCGAGTCATGACGGATGTCACTAGGGAGAACCGCCTCTGCTCCGTAAACCATGAAAAGGGCGTGTAACCCGTAGATCTGTTGGGGGTGGTATTAATACTCCATAACACGGAAGGTAACTCTTCCACCCAACAACCCGGCGTCCTCTACAGGGGAACCATAAGCCGGGGCTTGATGCCTCTCAAAAATCTCTTGATTGGCTCTCTCCGCTTGACCATTAGATTGGGGATGGGCCACTGATGACACGTCAAGCCGGATGTGCTCTCGTTGACAAAATTCTTTCATAGCACCCTTGGACAGATTAGTGCCATTATTAGTTATAATGCTATGTGGAAAGCCAAACCTGAAGATCACCTTCTTGATGAATTGAACCGCCGTAGCTGCGTCACACATACTAACTGGCTCTGCCTCCACCCACTTAGTGAACTTATCAACCGCCACCAGAAGGTGGGTCTTCTTATCCTTAGATCTCTTAAAGGGCCCAATGATATCCAGCCCCCAAGTCGCAAATGGCCAAGTAATCGGAATCATCCTCAACTCTTGAGCAGGTACATGAGCACCCGTGAGAACTTTTGACAGCAATCACATTTTTTGACCAAGTCCTCAGCATCGGCATGAGCCGTGAGCCAATAGAAACCATGACGAAAAGCCTTGGCCACCAGGGACTTTGAACCGGCGTGATGACCATAATCTCCTTCGTGGATCTGATGCAAAAACTCACGGCCTTCTTCAGGAGACACGCAACGCTGAAACGCTCCTGTCACACTGCAATGATGTAATTCTCCATTGACTATAGTCATTGACTTAGACCGCCGGATTATCTGCCTGGCCAAAGTTTCATCCTCCGGTAACTCACCCCGGTTCATATACGCCAAATATGGGACCGTCCAATCCAGGATGACATGAAGAGCCGCCACTAACTGAGCCTCTGTATCAGAAACAGCCAGATCCTCCTCTGTGGGGAGCTTGACCGACGGATTATGTAGCACATCCAGAAAAACATTGGGTGGGGCCGGTTTACGTTGGGAACCCAAACGACTTAAAGCGTCCGCCGCTTCATTCTTTTGCTAGTCCACATGGTCAACCTGATAACGTTTGAAGTGACCAGCAACAATATCCACCTCTCGACGATATGCCGCCATGAACGGGTCCTTGGAATCCCAAGTATCAGACACTTGTTGAGCCACCAGGTCCGAGTCACCGAAGCACTTAACCCGGCTTAAGTTCATCTCCTTAGCCATCCGAAGACCATGGAGCAAAGCCTCATATTCAGTTGCATTGTTAGTGCAAGGGAACATTAAATGGAGAACATAACAAAACTTATCACCTCACGGGGAAGTTAACACGACTCCAGCCCCTGAGCCCTCCAATTTCCTGGACCCATCAAAATGAATAGTCCAATAAGTATGATCCGGCTTCTCTTCTGGCGCCTGCAACTCTGTCCAGTCATTGATGAAATCCACCAACGCTTGGGACTTGATTGCCGTCCGAGGCATATATTTTAACCCATGAGGTCCAAGCTCAATGGCCCACTTGGCAACCCGGCCATTTGCTTCCCTGTTCTGGATTATATCCCCCAAAGGAGCGGAACTGACCACAATGATGGGATGACCCTGGAAACATTGCTTAAGCTTCCGGCTCACCATAAAAACTCCATACACCAGCTTCTGCCAATGCGGGTACCTCTGCTTGGAATCAATAAGTACCTCACTGATATAATAAACCGGTCGTTGAACCGGATACTCCTTTCCGGCCTTCTTGCGCTCCACCACAATAGCCACGCTAACAGCCCGGGCATTAGCAGCCACATATAACAACAAGGGCTCTTTATCAACAGGAGCAGCAAGGACAGGCGGCTCGACTAGCTGTCGTTTTAAGTCCTCAAATGCTTCATTAGCGGCATCACTCTAGATGAAGTCATCCGTCTTCTTTAGCATCTGATATAAAGGGATAGCCTTCTCCTCAAGGCGACTGATAAACCGGCTCAAGGCTGCAATCTGGCCTGCCAGTCATTGAACATCATTGATACACTTCGGTTTAGCCAAAGAAGTTATAGCCTTGATTTTCTTAGGATTAGCTTCAATGCCCCTCTTAGACACCAGAAAGCCCAAGAGCTTGCCTGCCGGTACACCAAAGACACACTTGGCCGGATTAAGCATCATTTTATAAACCCGGAGATTATCAAAAGGTCTCCTTCAAGTCATCTATTAATGTCTCCTCCTTTCTGGATTTCACCACAATATCATCCACATAAGCATGAACATTGCGGCTGATCTGATTATGAAGACAATTCTGCACACAGCGCTGATAAGTCGCCTGGGCACTCTTGAGCCCAAAAGGCATAGACACATAGCAGAAGGCTCCAAAGGGAGTTATGAAAGCTGTCTTGTCCTAGTCCTTAACTGCCATTTTGATCTGATGGTAACCAGAATATGCATCCAGAAAGCTCAAACGCTCACAACCCGCCATAGCATCAATGATCTGATCAATACGAGGGAGAGCAAAAGGATCTACTGGACAAGCCTTGTTCAAATCTGTGTAATCCACACAAATACGCCAAGTGTCGTTCTTCTTAAGTACTAGCACCAGATTAGCCAACCACTCAGGATGAAATACTTCAACAATAAACCCAGCCTCTAAGAGCCTGGCTACCTCCTCACCAATAGCCTTGCGCCTTTCTTCATTGAAGTGGCGGAGAAACTGCTTGACCGGTTTAAACTTGGGATCAACATTAAGAGTGTGCTCAGCGAGTTCCCTCGGTACACCTGGCATGTCAGAAGGTTTCCATCCAAAGATGTCCCGGTTCTCACGGATGAACTCGATGAGCGCACTTTCCTATTTTGGATCCAAGTTAGCGCTGATGCTAAACTACTGGGATGAATCGCCAGGAACAAAATCAACCAGCTTAGTCTCATCAGCCGATTTAACTTCAAGGCCGGATCATGCTCTGTAGTTGGCTTCTTCAAAGAAGTCATATCCGCCGGATCAACCTTGTCCTTGTAGAACTTCAACTCTTCTGTTGCACAGACCGACTCAGCATAAGCCGCATCGCCTTCTTCACATTCTAAAGCGATCTTACGACTTCCATGTACTGTGATGGTCCCCTTATGACCCGGCATTTTGAGCTGCAGATAAACATAATAGGGCCTTGCCATGAATTTGGCATAAGCCGGCCATCCAAACAGGGCATGATATGGGCTCTTGATCTTTACCACTTCAAAAGTCAATGTTTCTGATCTCGAGTCATGCTCATCTCCAAAAGCAACCTCTAGAGCTATCTTACCGACTGGATACGCCGATTTACCAGGCACCACACCATGAAAAACAATGTTTGATGGTTTAAGATTTTTATCTGTTAACCCCATGCGATGGAAGGTTTCATAATAAAGGATATTGATACTACTCCCTCCATCCTTGAGTACCTTGGTGAACTTATATCCTCCAACCTGAGGCGCCACCACCAATGCCAGATGACCCGGATTATCAACCCGGGGTGGATGATCCTCTCGACTCCACACGATGGGCTGTTTAGACCAGCGCAAGAAACGGGGCACCGCCGGTTCAACGGAGTTCACCACCCTTTTGTGAAGCTTCTGATCCCGCTTGCACAGGCTCATGGTGAAGACATGGTACTGCATACTGTTCAACTGCTTCGGGTTGCTCTGGTAACCCGACTGCTGCTGCTGCTGATTCCCCTGATGATTATAACCACCCTGGTTGTCCTGATTGCGTTGATTGCCATGTCCGTTTTGATTACCGTGAAATCCTGAACCGGAACTGCCTCCACCATAACCCGGCCCATGAGATCCGGGGCTTGAACCACCGGCCGGTCCATGATCATACTAGAAAAAAATCTGAATTTCTGAACTCCCACATAATAAAACAATCCTTCCAGAGGTGCGTGGCTGGCTTTTCCCGTGACCCGTGCTTTGGGCAAGGCTGGTTTAACATGTAAGACAGGCACTCAGGATTGGGACTTGATCCTCCACCACGCGGGGGCGATTTAACCTTACGACGTTGACCATTATCCTGCGTGTTGGTGTTAGCCACAAAATCTAAATTGTTATCCGCTTTACACTTACCGCTGTTTCCATGACCCGCCGGGTTATGCTGCTGCCCTTTGGTGCTGCCGCTCTTCTTTCCCTTTCCTGTCTTGTCATCATCAGACTCAGGGTCCTTGGTACTATCAGAGTCGGCATACTTCACCAGAGCTACCATAAGCGTCCCCATGTCATTGTAGTGACGTTTGAGCCGTCCCAACTTTAACTTCAGAGGTGCAAACTGCCAATTGCCTTCCAACGTTAAAATTGTTGTATCAGCGTTGATGCGGTCCGATGAATGCAAATTTTTTGAAACTCGGCGCACCGAATGGGTTGTTGACTCCCCTTCCTCTTGGACACAGGCAGCTAAGTCCATGATTGACATGGGCTGTTTGCACGTGTCTTTGAAATTCTGAATGAACCGGGCCCTTAACTCAGCCCATGACCCAATGGAGTTAGCTGGTAAGTTTTTCAACCAAGTGCGTGCTGTCCCTTCCAACATCATGGTGAAGTATTTAGCACATGCCGCATCATCAACATCCAGCATCTCCATCGCCATCTCATAGCTTTCAACCCATGACTCGGGGGATAAATCGGCAGTGTAATTCGGCACTTTACGTGGACCCTTGAAATCCTTGGGCAGCCGTACATTGCGTAGCGCCGGGACGAGACACGGCACCCCCAAAGAACTGGAGGTAACCCCTGGT
The DNA here is from genome assembly GCF_003073215.2 of Triticum urartu. Classification (NCBI taxonomy): domain Eukaryota; kingdom Viridiplantae; phylum Streptophyta; class Magnoliopsida; order Poales; family Poaceae; genus Triticum; species Triticum urartu. Next base: position 69,135,715 of record NC_053027.1, read on the forward strand.
TCCACCGAAGTTGTTGGACGGACCGGAGTAAGCTGACGGGCCGCGTGCTGCGCCGCTAACTCGGCCTCTAGACGTGCCCTAGCACGATCCACCACATCCTGAGCATCACCACCACCACCCGCCGGGTTATGCCATGAGGCGGATTACGATTCCGCGCATAGCTTGACACGGCCGGTTCATCCGTATGCCTGCTGTAACTCCGGCTTGGGCGGGGAGTGGAATGAATCCTCTCGCAGCTGTATGAATAAGCCTGCTGCTGAGTCAAGGCTGTCTGAAGGAGCTCTCTAGCCCGTCGTGTCTCGACCGCTACTGGGGACTCGCCTTCGATCGGGAGAGCTGCCAATCGTGAAGCGGCGGCAACAATGTTATCCAACGGGTTAGAGTAATGACCCGGTGGTGTTGGGATGTGCTGTGACAGGATGTTGTTCTGACGAGGCAGATCTATTGGACGTGGTTGAACCGGCGCCCCCGTTGCAGGTGCCTCCACCCGGTTTACCACTGGCTGATTACTAGTTCCTGCTCTTGGGGTATTAAAGAGATTCCGGGCCTCATAAACCAGAGGCAGGTGAGACCGGTACCTTCTCCTCATGACATTGTTTGACGCGCTCTGATCTAACATAAGCCGGTAAGCCTGTGCCTCCAACTCGGCCCGCTCTGCGGCCATCCTGGTATCCTCGGCTGCCAGGTCTGCCTTGGCCTCAGTTATCTGATCCTTCACCTTCGCGATCTCTGCGTTATGCTCATCCTGATTCGCCGGGTTAACTTCCGCCAGCAGCGCTGCCAAAGCGTTAAATAAGTCGGATAAAACCTGAGCCGACAGTCGTGCAGGGCCTCCTGCCCCGGCTGCTATCGCAATCGCTGATCCGGAAACCATTGCCGCTGCAGTCGAGGAGTGCTACGCAGGCTGTGTACCGGCCATGAAGATCGCAACCCGGCTCGGTGGATCGGAGGGGTCCGGAATACTGTCGCCATCGGAACAGCCCCCAAACCAGCCATCTTGGAGCTGGTACAATGACTCGGTCTCTCCAGTAGATGACTCGTCATCAGAGTAAACGACAATTTCACCACCAGATGCCAATCTATCCTCAGATTCCACTCCATGGATGACCCCCACGAAGGCACGCTTCATGGTGGGCTGAGCCCGGGCAGGTCTCGCACACTGAGTCATTTCGACGATGTCCGTGCAGATGTCCGGCTCAGGGCCCGGCTCACCGATCTTGCCAATGAAGACGTGAATACCGTCGAAGGGGACCCGATACCCGTACTCGATTGAGCCGGCCTCGGGGCCCCAGCCTGTGTTGTCGATGTAGAGCTTGCCGCGACGATTCTTGGTCACCGGCCCACAGCGTATACCTTGAGCCCTTCGAAGCTACCCTCTAAGAACTCGAAACCATCGTGCGATAGCCCCACGGTGGGCGCCAACTTTCATGGTTTTGTCATGGCAGATGTCCTAGCGAAAGGACTTAGTCGTGGAGCCATCGCGACGGGTTAGCTTAAAGGGGTTAAAGCGGACAAAGTACACAGAGAGTTTATACTGGTTCGGCCCCTTGCGGTGAAGGTAAAGGCCTAATCTAGTTGTTGTGGAATTGCTAGGGTTTCGATGACCAGGGAGCGAATCCGCTGTGCCTGGGTCTCGAGTTGTTGTCTGTTGTCCCCAAACCGCCATCGGGTCGTCCCTTTATATACACAGGTTGACGCCCGGCGGTTTACAGAATCCCGAGGCCAGCTCATAAACGTGTCCGGCTCGGTTTCTACTCTCTTATCTTACAATACAAGTTACATATGATATGACGGTTTATGTCTACAAGCCCTAATCCGCCTTGGGCCCTGGGCCTTCGTAAAGCGCCACACTCCTTGTCTTCATGGGCTTCAAATATAAATAACTCATTATGGGGATAATCCGGCCTCTCCTGGCCGGTTTACACCCTGTAGTAATATCCCCAACAATACATCCATTTTGCATCATGTTTTCTTACTGTTATTTATAATTTTTTTTATCCATAATAATGCTTTTTGGAGTAATTCTAATGTCTTTTCTCTCATAATTTGCAAGGAACACACCAAGAGGGAGAATTCCGGCAGCTGGAAATCTGGACCCGGAGAAGCTACGTCAGGCCACCTATTCTGCACAACTCCAAATGAGCTGAAACTTTACAGAGATTTTTTATGGATTATTTGAGAAATATTGGAGCCAATAGACACCATAGGGGGGCCACCAGGTGGGCACAACCCACCTGGGCGCGCCAGGCCCCCCAGGCGCGCCCTGGTGGGTTGTGGCCTCCTCGGCCCATCTCCGGTGCCCATCTTCTGGTATATAAGTCATTTTGACCTAGAAAAAATAAGGAGGAGCCTATCGGGACGAAGTGCCGCCGCCTCGAGGCGGAACTTGGGCAGGAGCACTTTTGCCCTGTGGCGGAGCGATTCCGTCGGGGGAACTTCCCTCCCGGAGGGGGAAATCATCGTCATCATCATCACGAACAACTCTCCCATCTTGGGGAGGGCAATCTCCATCAACATCTTCAATAGCACCATCTCCTCTCAAACCCTAGTTCAACTCTTGTGTTCAATCTTGTTACTGGAACTATAGATTGGTGCTTGTGGGTGACTAGTAGTGTTGATTACTGAAGGAAATATGCCCTAGTGGCAATAATAAAGCTGTTATTTATATTTCCAGATATCATGATAAATTTTTATTATTTATGCTAGAATTGTATTAACCGGAAACTTAGTACATGTGTGAATACAGAAAAACAAAATGTCCCTAGTATGCCTCTACTTGACTAGCTCCTTAATCAAAGATGGTTAAGTTCCCTGACCATAGACATGTGTTGTTATTTGATGAACGGGATCACATCATTAGGAGAATGATGTGATGGACAAGACCCATCCGTTAGCTTAGCATTATGATCGTTGAGTTTTATTGCTATTGCTTTCTTCATGAGTTATACATGTTCCTCTGATTAGGAGATTATGCAACTCCTGAATACCGGAGGAACACCTTGTGTGCTATCAAACGTCACAACGTAACTGGCTGATTATAAAGATGCTCTACAGATGTCTCCGAAGGTGTTTGTTGGGTTGGCATAAATCGAGATTAGGATTTGTCACTCCGTGTTTCGGAGAGGTATCTCTGGGCCCTCTCGGTAATGAACATCACTATAAGCCTTGCAAGCAATGTGACTAATGTGTTAGTCACGGGATGATGCATTACAAAACGAGTGAAGAGACTTGCCGATAACGAGATTGAACTAGGCATGATGATACCGACGATCGAATCTCGGGCAAGTAACATACCAATGACAAAGGGAACAACGTATGTTGTTACGCGGTTTGATCGATAAAGATCTTCGTAGAATATGTAGGAGCCAATATGAGCATCCAGGTTCCGCTATTGGTTATTGACCGGAGATGTGTCTCGGTCATGTCTACATAGTTCTCGAACTCGTAGGGTCCGCACGCTTAACGTTCAATGACGATTTGTATTATGAGTTATGTGATTTGATGACCGAAGTTTGTTCAGAGTCCCGGATGAGATCACGGACATGACGAGGAGTCTCGAAATGGTCGAGAGGTAAAGATTCATATATAGGACTATGGTATTTGGACACCAGAAGTGTTCTGGGTGATACCGGGTCACTGGAAGGGGTTCTGGGCAACCCCCGGCAAAGATATGGGCTTAATGGGCCAAGTAAGGGAACACACCAGCCCACAAGGGGCTGGTGCGCCCCCTATAGAGCCAGCCACGTGGGGAGAAAGGGAAAGGAGAGGAGGAAAAGGAAAGTATGAAGTAGGACCCCTACTTCCTTCCCCTCCCCCGTCCTTCCTTACCCCCTTGTCCAAATAGTGTAAGGGGGGGCGAATTGGACTAGGGGCCCAAGTAGGATTCCTCCTACTTGGGCAGGCCCTAGGCTGCCTCCCTCCCTCTCCCTCCTTTATATACGTGGGGAGGGCACCCCTAGAACACACATCAATTGTTCCTTGCTGCGTGTGGCGCCCCCCTCCACAGTTAACACCTCGGTCATATCGTCGTAGTGCTTAGGTGATGCCCTACTCCAGTAACTTCATCATCACTATCGCCACGCCGTCGTGCTGACAGAACTCTCCCTTGTCCTCAACTGGATCAAGAGCTCGAGGGACGTCATCGTGCTGAACATGTGCTGAACATGGAGGTGTCGTACGTTCCGTACTTGGATCGGTTGGATCGTGAAGACGTTTGACTACATCAACCATGTTACTAAATGCTTCCGCTTTCAGTCTACGAGGGTATGTGGACACACTCTCCCATCTCGTTGCTATGCATCTCCTAGATAGATCTTGCGTGATCGTAGGATTTTTTTTGAAATACTGCGTTCCCCAACAGTGGTATCCGAGCCAGGTCTATGCGTAGATGTTATATGCATGAGTAGAACACAAAGATTTGTGGGTGATAATAGTCATACTGCTTACCAGCAACGTCTTAATTTGATTCGGCAGTATTGTTGGATGAAGCGGCCTGGACCGACATTACATGACCACGTTCATGAGACTAGTTCTACCGCCGTGCTTTGCACATAGGTGGCTGGCGGGTGTCTGTTTCTCCAACTTTAGTTGAATCGAGTTTGACTACGCCTGGTCCTTGTTGAAGGTTAAAACAGCACACTTGACGAAAAATCGTTGTGGTTTTGATGCGTAGGTAAGAACGGTTCTTGCTAGAAGCCCGTAGCAGCCACGTAAAACTTGCAACAACAAAGTAGAGGACGTCTAACTTGTTTTTGCAGCGCATGTTGTGATGTGATATGGTCAAGACGTGATGAGATATAAATTGTTGTATGAGATGATCATGTTTTGTTAAAGTTATCGGCAACTGGCAGGAGCCTTATGGTTGTCTCTTTATCGCATAAGATGCAAGCGCCATATAATTGCTTTACTTTATCGTTATGCGATAGCAATAGTTGCAAAAGCAATAGTTGGCGAGACGACCATGTGACGACACGTTGATAAAGGTCAAGATGATGGAGATCATGGTGTCATGCAGATGACGATGGAGATCATGATGGTACTTTGGAGATGGTGATCAAAGGCACAAGATGATGATGGCCCTATCATGTCACATATTTTGATTGCATGTGATGTTTATCTTTTATGCATCTTATTTTGCTCAGTACCTCGGTAGCATTATGAGATGATCCCTTACTAAAATTTCAAGCTATAAGTGTTCTCCCTGAGTATGCATCGTTGCGACAGTTCTTCGTGTTGAGACACCATATGATGATCGGGTGTGATAAGCTCTATGTTCACATACAACGGGTGCAAGCCAGTTTTGCACATGCAGAATACTCGGGTTAAACTTGAGGAGCCTAGCATATGCAGATATGGCCTTAGAACACTGAGACCGAAAGGTCGAACGTGAATCATATAGTAGATATGATCAACATAGTGATGTTCACCATTGAAAGCTACTCCATCGATCTCACGTGATGATCGGACATGAATTAGTTGATATGGACCACATGATCATTTAGATGACTAGAGGGATGTCTATCTAAGTGGGAGTTCTTAAGTAATATGATTAATTGAACTTAAATTTATCATGAACTTAGTCCTGATAGTATTTGCATATCTATGTTGTAGATCAATTGCTCATGTATAGCTTCCCCATTTTATTTATGATATGTCCCTAGAGAAAACTAAGTTGAAAGTTGATAGTAGCAATGATGCGGACTAGGTCCATGATCTGAGGATTATCCTCATTGCTGCACAGAAGAATTATGTCCTTGATGCACCGCTAGGTGATAGAACTATTGCAGGAGAAAATGCAGACGTTATGAACATTTTACAAGCTCGGTATGATGACTACTTGATAGTTTAGTGCACCATGCTTTACGGCTTAGAACCGGGACTTCAAAAATGTTTTGAAACACCATGGAGCATATGAGATGTTCCAAGAGTTTAAATTGGTATTTCAGACTCATGCCCGAGTCGAGAGGTATGAGACCTCTGACAAGTATTTTTGCCTACAAGATGGAGGAGAATAGCTCAACCAGTGAGCATGTGCTCAGAATGTCTGAGTACTACAATTGCTTGAATCAAGTGGGAGTTAATCTTCCAGATAAGATAGTGATTGACAGAGTTGTCTAGTCACTATCACCAAGTTACTGGAACTTCGTGATGAACTATAATATGCAAGGGATGACGAAAATGATTCCTCGAGCTCTTTGCGATGCTGAAATCGGCGAAGGGAGAAATCAAGAAAAGCATCAAGTGTTGATGGTTGACAAGACCACTAGTTTCAAATAAAATGGCAAGGGAAAGAAAGGTAACTTCAAGAAGAATGACAAGCAAGTTGCCACTCCCATGAAGAAGCCCAAAGCTAGACCCAAGCCTGAAACTGAGTGCTTCTACTGCAAAGGAAATGGTCACTCTAAGCGTAACTGCCCCAAATACTTGGCGGATAAGAAGGATGGCAAAGTAAACAAAAGTATATGTGATATACATGTTATTGATGTCTACTTTACTAGTACTCATAGTAGCCCCTGAGTATTTGATACTGGTTTAGTTGCTATGATTAGTAACTTGAAACAGGAGTTATAAAATGAACATAGACTAGTTGAGAGCAAGGTGATGATGTGTGTTGGAAGTGATTCCAAGGTTGATAAGATCACCATCGCACACTCCCTTTACCTTCGGGATTAGTGTTGAACCTAAAATAAATGTTATTTGGTGTTTGTGTTGAGCATAATATGATTGGATCATGTTTATTGCAATATGGTTATTCATTTAAGTCAAAGAATAATTGTTATTCTGTTTACATGAATAAAACCTTCTGTGGTCATACACCCAAGGTGAATAGTTTATTAATCTCGATTGTAGTGATACACATATTCATAATATTGAAGCCAAAAGATGCAACGTTAATAATGATAGTGCAACTTATTTGTGGCACTGCCGTTTAGGTCATATTGGTGTAAAGCGCATGAAGAAACTTCATGCTGGTGGGCTTTTGGAATCACTTGATGCTTGCGAACCATGCCTCATGGGCAAGATGACTAAGACTCCATTCTCCGAAACAATGGAGCGAGCCACTAACTTATTGGAAATAATACATACCGATGTATGCGGTCCGATGAGTGTTGAGGCTCGCGGCGGGTATCGTTATTTTCTGACCTTCACAAATGATTTGAGCAGATGGGCATATCTACTTAATGAAACACAAGTCTGAAACATTTGAAAAGTTCAAAGCATTTCAGAGTGAAGTTGAGAATCATCGTAACAAGAAAATAAAGTTTCTACAATCTGATCGCGGAGGCGAATATTTGAGTTATGACTTTGGCCTTCATTTGAAACAATGTGGAATAGTTTCGCAACTCACGCCACCTGGAATACCACAGTGTAATGGTGTGTCCGAACGTCTTAACCCTACTTTATTAAATATGGTGCGATCTATGATGTCTCTTACCGATTTACCACTATCATTTTGGGGTTATGCATTAGATACAGTTGCATTCACGTTAAATAGGGCACCCTCTAAAAATCCGTTGAGACGACACCATATGAATTGTGGTTTAGCAAGAAACCTAAGCTGTCGTTTCTTAAACTTTGGGGTTGCGATGCCTATGTGAAAAAGTTTCAGCCTGATAAGCTCAAACCAAAATCGGAGAAGTGCATCTTCATAGGATACCCAAATTAAAGAAACTGTTGGGTACACCTTCTATCACAGATCCGAAGGCAAGATCTTTGTTGCTGAGAATGGATCCTTTCTAGAGAAGGAGTTTCTCTCGAAAGAAGTGAGTGGGAGGAAAGTAGAACTTGATGAGGTAATTGTACCTTCTCTCAAATTGGAAAGTAGCTCATCACTGAAATCAATTCCAGTGATGCCTACACCAATTAGTGAGAAAGTTAATGACGATGATCATGAAACTTCAGATCAAGTTACTACCAAACCTTGTAGGTCAACTAGAGTACGATCCGCACCAGAGTGGTACGGTAATCCTGTTCTGGAAGTCATGTTGCTAGACCATGATGAACCTACAAACTATGAGGAAGCGATGGTGAGCCCAGATTCCGACAGATGTCTTGAGGCCATGAAATCTGAGAAAGAATTCATGTATGAGAACAAATTGTGTGGACTTTGGTGGACTTGCCCGATGATCGGCAAGCCATTGAGAATAAATGGATCTTCAAGAGGAAGACGTACGCTGATAGTAGTGTTACTATCTACAAAGCTCGACTTGTCGAAAAGTGTTTTTGACAAATTCAAGATGTTGACTACGATGAGATTTTCTCATTCGTATCGATGCTTAAAGCCTGTCCGAATCATGTTAGCAATTATCACATTTTATGAAATCTGACAAATGGATATCAAAACTGCATTCCTTAATGGATTTATTAAAGAAGAGTTGTATATGATACAACCAGAAGGTTTTGTCAATCCTAAAGGTGCTAACAAAATGTGCAAGCTCCAGCGATCCATGTATGGACTAGTGGAAGCATCTCGGTGTTGGAATATACGCTTTGATAAGTTGACCAAAGCATATAGTTTTATACAGACTTGCGGTGAAGCCTGTATTTACAAGAAAGTGAGTGGGAGCACTACAGCCTTTCTGATAAGTATATGTGAATGACATATTGTTGATCGGAAATGACGTAGAATTTTCTGGAAAGCATAAAGGAGTGTTTGAAAGGAGTTTTTCAAATAAAGACCTCGGTGAAGCTGCGTATATATTGGGCATCAAGATCTATAGAGATAGATCAAGACGCTTGATAATAATTTTCAATGAGTACATACCTTGACAAGATTTTTGAAGTAGTTCAAAATAGAACAGTCAAAGAAGGAGTTCTTGCCTGTATTGCAAGGTATAAAGTTGAGTAAGACACAAAACATGACCACGGCAGAAAATAGAAAGAGAATGATAGTCATTCCCTATGCCTCAGCAATAGGTTCTATAAAGTATGCTATGCTGTGTACCAAACCTATTGTGTACCTTGCCATGAGTTTGGCAAGGGGGTGCGATATTGATCCAGGAGTGGATCACTTGACAGTGGTCAAAATTATCCTTAGAAGACTAAGGAGATATTTCTCGGTTATGGAGGTGATAAAGAGTTCGTCGTAAAGAGTTACACCGATGCAAGCTTTTACACCAATCTGGATGACTCTGAGTCTCGATCTGGATACATATTGAAAGTGAGAGCAATTATCTAGAGTAGCTCCATGCAGAGCATTGTAGACATAGAAAATTTTCAAAATACACACGGCTCTGAATGTGACAGACCCATTGACTAAGCTTCTCTCACAAGCAAAACATGATCACACCTTTTGGGTATTAATCACATAGTGATGTGAACTAGATTATTGACTCTAGTAAAACCCTTTGGGTATTAGTCACATGGCGATGTGAACTAATCACATGGTGATGTGAACTATTGGTGTTAAAATCACATGGCGATGTGAACTACATTATTGACTCTAGTGCAAGTGGGAGACTGAAGGAAATATGCCCTAGATGCAATAATAAAGTTGTTATTTATATTTCCTTATATCACGATAAATGTTTATTATTTATGCTAGAATTGTATTAACCGGAAACTTAGTACATGTGTGAATACATAGACAAAACAGAATGTCCCTAGTATGCCTCTACTTGACTAGCTCATTAATCAAAGATGGTTAAGTTTCCTGACCATAGACATGTGTTGTCATTTGATGAACGGGATCACATCATTAGGAGAATGATGTGATGGACAAGACCCATCCGTTGGCTTAGCATTATGATCATTGAGTTTTATTTCTATTGCATTCTTCATGACTTATACATGTTCCTCTAACTATGAGATTATGCAACTCCCGAATACCGGAGGAACACCTTGTGTGCTATCAAACATCACAACGTAACTGGGTGATTATAAAGATGCTCTATAGATGTCTCCGAAGGTGTTTGTTGGGTTGGCATAGATCAAGATTAGGATTTGTCACTCCGTATATCGGAGAGGTATCTCTGGGCCATCTCGGTAAAGCACATCACTATAAGCCTTGCAAGCAATGTGACTAATGAGTTAGTCATGAGATGATACATTACAGAACGAGTAAAGAGACTTGCCGGTAACGAGATTGAACTAGGTATGATGATACCGACGATCGAATCTCGGGCAAGTAACATACCAATGACAAAGGGAACAACGTATGTTGTTATGCGGTTTGATCGATAAAGATCTTCATAGAATATGTAGGAGCCAATATGAGCATCCAGGTTCCGCTATTGGTTATTGACCGGAGATGTGTCTCGGACATGTCTACATAGTTCTCGAACCCGTAGGGTCCGCACGCTTAACGTTCAATGACGATTTGTATTATGTGTTATGTGATTTGATGACCGAAGTTTGTTCGGAGTCCCGGATGAGATCACGGAGATGACGCGGAGTCTCGAATTGTTCGAGAGGTAAAGATTCATATATATGACGATGCTATTTGGACACCAGAAGTGTTCTGGGTGATATCGGGTCACCGGAAGGGGTTCTGGGCAACCCCCGGCAAAGATATGGGCTTGATGGGCCAAGTAAGGGAACACACCAGCCCACAAGGGGCTGGTGCGCCCCTTATAGAGCCAGCCACGTGGGGAGAAAGGGAAAGGAGAGGAGGAAAAGGAAAGTATGAAGTAGGACCCCTACTTCCTTCCCCTCCCCCCTCCTTTCCCCCTTGTCCAAATATGGTAAGGGGGGCTGAATTGGATCCTACTTGGGCGGGCCCTAGGCTACCTACCTCCCTCTCCCTCCATTATATACATGGGGAGGGAACCCCTAGATCACACATCAATTGTTCCTAGACGTGTGGGGCGCCCCCCTCCACAGTTAACACCTCGGTCATATCGTCATAGTGCTTAGGCGATGCCCTGCGCCGGTAACTTCATCATGACCGTCGCCATGCCGTCGTGCTGATGGAACTCTCCCTCATCCTCAACTGGATCAAGAGCTCGAGGGACGTCATCGTGCTGAACGTGTGCTGAACACGGAGGTGCCGTACGTTTGGTACTTGGGTCGGTTGGATCATGAAGACATTCGACGACATCAACCACGTTACTAAACGCTTCCGCTTTCGGTCTACAAGGGTACGTGGACACACTCTCCCGTCTCGTTGCTATGCATCTCCTAGATAGATCTTGCGTGATCATAGGAATTTTTTTGAAATATTACGTTCCCCAACAATTACATCTTGTAGTTGATTACTATATGGTTTATTTGGTGGAAGATTATATGTTCAGATCCATCATGCTATTTAATACTCCGCTGATCATGAGCATGTTTATCATTTGTGAGTAGTTACTTTTGTTCTTGAGGTCACGGGAGAAATCATGTTGCAAGTAATCATGTGAACTTGATATGTGTTCGATATTTTGATAGTATGTATGTTGTTATTCCCTTAGTGGTGTCATGTGAACATCGTCTATATGACACTTCACCATGTTTGGGCCTAAGGGAATGCATTGTGGAGTAGCAATTAGATGGTGGGTTGCGAGAGTGACAGAAGCTTAAACTCAAGTTTATGCGGTATTTCGCAAGGGTCCGACTGGATCCAAAAGTTTAATGCTATGGTTAAAATTTATTCTTAATACTTTTCTCATAGTTGCGGATGCTTGTGGGAGGGTTAATCATAAGTAGGAGGTTTTTTCAAGTAAGAACAACACCTAAGCACCGGTCCACACACATATCAAATTATCAAAGTAGCGAACACAAATCAAACCAACATGATGAAAGTGACTAGATGAAATTCCCGTGTACCCTCAAGAACGCTTTGCTTATCATAAGAGACCGTTTTGGTCTGTCCTTTGCCTCAAAAGGATTGGGCTACCTTGCTGCACTTTTTTTACTATTATCGTTACTTGCTCGTTACGAATTATCTTGCTATCAAACTACTCCACTACTTACAATTTCAGCACTTGTAGACATTACCTTACTGAAAACTACTTGCCATTTCCTTCGGCTCCTCGTTGGGTTTGACACTCTTACTTATCGAAAAGAGCTACAATTGATCCCCTATACTTGTGGGTCATCACGGGGCCTGTGCATCTTTAGGGGCAAGTGGATGGCACCGCGGACTGTGCCAAGATTAATAGTCTGCAGCTGCAGTTCTTGCAACGGCAGGGGTTCATGGCTCAGGTGGTGCAGATGTGTCACATCTGCGAGTCCGATGAGGTTTTCAACCCGACTCCAGGCAACATCCAAGTGGTGATTAATTCCAAGACATTTTTGAAGAGCCAAATAGTCTGCCTCCGCGACGCACGTGTGATCACCGTATTTCACTCATGTAGGGGCACAACCTGTTAATTTGAGAGCCTATTGATACAAACCAGAGCACAAGTCAAAGATCAAAAGGCAGGTCAAAGAGTTGCTGCTGCAAGGATGGAACATGGCGGCTGTGCATAGAGTACCGACACCTGAATGCAATGACGGTGGTTGGCAAGTACATTGAAGAGCTACTTGAGGAACTGAACGGCGCCCATTGGTTCTCCAAGTTGGATTTATGCGCGGGTTACCATCAAATTTGAATGGCAGAGGGGGGAGAGTTGAAGACAGCCTTCCAGATCCACTCCGGGCATTTCGGATTCAGAGTTGTCTCTTTTGGCCTGGCCGGCTCCCCAAGCACTTTCAACGGGGCCATGACCGACACTCTGCACCCGCTGCTCCGAGTCTGCGTGTTAGTGTTCTTTGATGACATCCTCATCTTTAGTAAGACTCTGAGCAATCATGTTCAGCATCTACGACAAGTGTTTGGCCTATTTCGGCACGACCAGTGGAAGGTGAAGATGAGCAAATGTGCTTTTGGCCAAGAACACATATCTTACCTCGGGCATGTGATTAGCGCGGGATGGGTTGCCACGGACCCAGCCAAGATCCAGGTAGTACGCGAGTGACCAACACCTGCAAATTTCAAGGTGGTTCGACAGTTTTTGGGCTTGGCCAGCTATTATCGTTGGTTCATTCGATAGTTTAGAGTCCTGGCTCTCCCTCTGTTCAACCTGCTTTAAAAGGGCTCTCCGTTCTTCTGTACAGATAGCACTGAATGGTGCTTTCAGGTGCTCAAGAAAGGTTTGATCTCTGCTCTGGTGCTGGCCCTGCCCAACTTCCAGAAGCAATTCACAGTGAAGACAAATGCGTGTGACGCGGGCATTGGAGCCATCCTGCAACAAGATGGACACCCCATTGCCTTTATGACTAAAGTTGTCTTCCCAAAATACCACGGGTTGTCCACTTATGAGAAAGAGTAGCTTGCCATTATTGCAGCAGTAGATCAATGGCTACCATACTCCCAATCAGCTGAATTTGTGATCAAAACGGATCAGTGCAGCTTGGTACATCTGCAGGAGCAGCGGCTGGTCTCCCCTGGCAATGACGGGCCTTCACCAAGTTTCTCGGGTTATAGTACCGCACCGTCTACAACAAAAGGGTCTGAAAACAGGTCCGCTGATGCTCTCTCTCGACTGCCCAAACCAGAAACTATGCTTGGGGTCTCCTCTTGTCAATCAGCATGGCTTGAGGACGTGACCACAAGCTACAACTGCAACCCGCACGCGTAGAAACTTTTGGACAAGCTAGCAATCAGACCAGATCCGAAGGGGCATTTCAGCCTCGCCCATGGCATTCTTCGCTTCCACGTTCGCATATAGCTAGGGGCAGCACAGAGTTGTAGTAGAACATCCTGACAGCATTCCATGACAGCCATGTCGGGGGCCACTCGGGGCTCCTGGTGACCTACAAGCACATTCGACCGCTTTTATTTGTCCCAATATGAAGACGCACATCGAATATTATGTCAAATGATGTCAAGTTTGCCAAAAGGCCAAAATTGAACGTGTGGTGTCCCCAGGGCTGCCCCAACCTCTTCAGGTGCCACAGACTTCGTGGGATATGATCACCATGGACTTCATAGACGGATTGCCCCAATCAGGTCAACACAATTGCATTTGGGTCTTGGTCGATTGGATGACGAAAGCTTCCAATTTTCTGCCTCTTGTCCACCCTTGCACAACTTCTCGTGTTGCTCTTCTATTCATGCAACACATCTATCCTATTCATGGTTTCCCTCATGCCATTATCTCTACTCGAGACCCGACTTTCACTAGCCACTTATGGCAAGAACTCTTTCGCTATGCCGACATCGAACTGCGCATGACCACAACAAAATCACTCCCAGATTGACGGGTCATTCGAATGCGTCAACCAGTGTCTTGAAACTTTCCTTCGTTGCTTTGCTCACGCTTTCTCAAAGCGATGGAGTCATTGGTTCCCGCTTGCCTAGTTCTAGTATAATTCTTCACCTCACTCTGCTATCGGAATGCCCCCTCTTCAAAGCCATGTTTGGGCACGAGCCTCATCATTGGGGGATAACCACTGCATCAGCTTGTTTGGTGCCGTCCCTGCACTCTTGGTTGGATGAGCGCGCGGTCATTCAGGACCTGCTCCAGCAACATCTATCCCGTGCGCAGCACCGCATGAAACAGCAGGCCGACCAAAAACCTTTTGAATGCAACTTTGAGGTGGGCGACAAAGTGTTCTTAAAGCTTCACCCATATGTTCAAACATTAGTGGCAAAACGAGCCAGTCACAAGCTCTCGTTCTGGTTCTACGGGCCCATTCCCATCATCCGCAAGATCAACAAAGTGGCATACGAAATGGAGCTACCACCACAAGCTACTGTTCACCCTGTATTCCACGTCTCCATGCTACGTTGCGCGGTCCTCCCTGGTACGTCGGTCGAACCTCTGCTCCCTTTCGTTTCTGACATGCCGACAGTACCACAAGCCATCCTCGACACCCGCTGGAGGCGCAGGCACGACGCCATGGTCGAGCAAGTACTCTTGCGCTGGTCCGATCGAGCCAAGATCAACGACACTTGGGAAGACAAGACAGAGCTGCAAGCACACTTTCTTACTGTAGAGGCTTGGAAGCAAGCCTCATCTCAGGGAGGGGGAATGTCAGGTCCTCTGACGTAATGGGCTCCCTTCACAACAAGACCACAACCTCGCTCAGGGCTCGACCCGCAACAAAAACGAAGCCCAACCCACACAACTGTGGGCCGGAGTGGGTGCGAACCAGTCGGCAAGCGACATCTACTTATGCCCACGCGCAGGAGAGGAAGGTCATCCAGTGGATCACGGCACCCGGCGGCGGCGACTCCCTGTTGTTCCTATTCCTCATTTCCTCTCTCCATTCGTGTGCCAGATATTGCAATCGCTATTCAAGACTCGAATTCGTGAGCAAGTGCAAACAGATCCTGAGAAGAACAGCTAGGTTGCTAACAAATTCTTTCAACTTATGTTGTCTATTGTCCTTTTACTTTTGCATCAATCCATCGTGGTTACACATGAAAACAGAGGGCACACCATGCGGCAGTTGTTGTGTTGGTAGGCACACTTCCTTTCATTTTTGCCATGGCAAGTTTTATATTCTTTATCGTAATGCCCACAATGGAAAAATCATGAACTGTCAACCATTTGTCACATGGTCGAATATTATACTTTTTTTGGTAATGTTCTCATGGCAAAAAAAAATTTGTTAGGATGGCAAATTTGTTTTTGCGTGTGGAAGACATGGCGGTTTTTTACTTTATGCGCATGGAAAAATTTACTTTTATATTTGCAATGGAAAACTTAGCTTTGTTGACAAGGAAAATTTAACTACATTGCCATGGTAAATTCTTCACTTTTTATTTGCCGTGACAAAATGTACTTCTCATTTGCCATGGAAAATTACATTTATTACCATGGAAAAATTACCTATATTGCCATGGCAAACTTACTTTATACATGTCAATTTAATAGCTCTTGGCATTTTTTTCTTTTCATGGGACCATGGTAAATTTGCCATGGCAATTTTACTTTGAGTACATTGAGCATGTCAAATGAACAAGAAACAAAGTCTACAATCATTGAGTGCATTTAAAATACCACGTGGCAAAAAATTCTGTGGATTGGTCATATGGAAATGTTTTTCAAAAAATTGTGTTTCATATATCATAGCAATATTTAAAAAATTTCTGGAATAGTCACATGACAAATGTATGAACTTTTTATCTTCAAAACATGTTACCTTTTTAAGAACATGACAATTTTAATTAGCATGGTAAATTTACTTTTATTTTCATGACATTTTTTCTTTTATTCCTTGGAAATTTTACTTTCGTTTTTGCCGTGTCAATTTTTACTATTTTATTTAGACCATGGCAAATTTACCTTTTTTATTGCCATGGCAAGTTTACCTTTTATTGCCATCGCAATTCTGATTTAACATACATGACATTTTTACTTTTATCGCTCATGGTAAATTTACTTGTATGGAGCATGGCAAGTTTTCTTATATTGCTATGGCAAAAATACTCTAGGCAAATTTTGCCTTCCCACCGTTCATGGGAATTTTTGCTTTTATAGACTATGGTAAATTTACTTTACAAAACATGACAATCTTTACCTACTAATAAAGCGGCTATCGCTTCTAGTCGTCCGTCATTAAAATTATCCTCTAAGTTGGTAAAAATTACCCACCAATGCCACCCGTAAGTGAGAAAACGATTCCATTTTTCTTTACCTACTAATAAAGCGGCTATCGCTTCTGGTCGTCTGTCATTAAAATTACCCTCTAAGTTGGTAAAAATTACCCACCAACGCCACCCATAAGTGAGAAAATGATTCAATTATTCGGAACAAAAGTTGCCGCGTCCTTCGTTATTTTACAGAGGCACGATGAGTAGAAGTCACGAAACGATGAGCAGCAGACTGGTTGGCGGATCTCTCCTCTAGCGACGAGGCCACGGTTTGATCCCCAGCCTCCACAATTTATATCTCTCTTTTATCACGCAAGTATGCGTTCATGGGCCAGCCCATGTGCGGGGCTTCACTGCCCTGTTTATTTTATTGTATTTTCTTTTCTCATTATGTTTTCTTTCTTCTTTAAATTAATTCGGGATTTTAATATTCTAAAAGTTGCGAGTTTCCAAAAAACAATTTTAAGAAATCATAAAATATATGTGAATTCAAAAAATTAGAAAATCATAAAAATTTTGCAGATTCAAAAAATGTTGGTGGTTTTGTAAAACTGTTCGCAAAATTATAGATAAATCACAATTTGGAAAAAATGGTCGGGAAATAAATCATGTTCATATTTGGGAATCTGAAAGAAAATGCTCATGACAATTTAGAAAATATTCACAAATTCCCGCAAAAAAATGTTCACAACAATAAAAATAAATATTTGTTTCTAAAATTTGTTCCCCAATTTTTTTAAAAAAATCATCAATTCATAAAATGTTTGTTGGTTCAAAAAATGTTAATGAATTCAAAACCGGTTTGTACATTTAATTTTTTGTAAAAAAACTAATGTTCATGATTTTGAGAAAATTAAAAATTTCAAACAAAAATGTTCGTCGATTCGAAAAACTGTTCACTGATTCAAAAGTATTTTATGTCTAGGATTTTATTGGTTTTCTGAAAGTCTTTATATGCCTTGGCGTTGGGAGTAGTTCGTGGTCAATGAGATATGTTTTAAAGTTTTAAACATTCCCTTGCGCAACATAATGACAAGTGTGGTATGCACTGGCAAACTCATAGCCTTGGGATTTACCGCGGCGAATGCATTGTGATCACGTGGACATCGCGACCATCATCGCCTAGGATGAGAATGGCAACATGGTGAGTAGCCTCTGTGTTAAAATAGAGTACGCTCATATATCGGGATATTGAGTCATATTTAGTTGGTTAGCCATAATTTTTTGTCTCCCGTTGCAACGCACGGGCATATTTGCTAGTTACTATTAAACAATATATGGTGCACTTGTTTGTGTTTCACATGATGGCAAATTTTTAATCCACGTTTTTTTGTCTCTTCATGTATATAGTAAAAAATACCATAACAATTTTAATCCACATCTTTTGCCACCATGCACAGATGCAAATTGCCATGAATTTTTTCTTTTGTGCCATTGCAAAAAGAAAAATATCTTTTTGACCATGGCAAAATTTGCTTATAAAGACGATGTCAAGTTTTTGTTTGAACCACTGGGATTTTTAGCATTACCTTGTTTTTCATTCTCTATCTATCACGACATATTTATTTTCATTTTAGTTTGGGACCATTGCAATTTTTTCAGAGCATGGCAAAATCTAGGCTTTATTAGTCAAGGCCGAAACTAGGCCTTTTTTTTAGTCAAACTGGGCTTTAACAGATCTGAAGTTCGTGCCATATTGGGGCCTTTTTTCGAAAATAAATCAAGATGTACTCGCATCATAAATTGATAATACGAATTGATCAGTAACTACTCCGAGGGAATATATGATCCACCAAAGATCTAGCTTGTTGGAATCGCCCACGGATCGATCACACAAACACGCACACGAAATCTTTCGCCAAAGGCACGTGTCGTGCTTTAGTTGTTTTTTATTTTCTCTCAATTTTCCACCACGTTACAAAACCTGCAGCATGCTGCGTATATAAATACACTCAACCAGCCGACCCAAAAGTTTCTAGACCTACACGGAATCCACCTCTAAACCTCTCCGTGTACAGACTAGTTCTTAGTACTACTTGGACTCCAATTGAACTCAGCCTAAACAAATCACACGATGTACTAACCTATAGCTAGGACCAACTCCTAACGTGACTTGACCAGTCCTACTACTTTGTTACACACGTGTGCATCCAAGACACCTCATAGCACTAATCAATTTAGCTTGAACTCATTAATCTACCAGACAAGATTACTTCTAACATACTCCCTCCTTCCATCTATATAGGGCCTAATGTGTTTTTCGAGGCTAACTTTGACCAAATATTAAAGCAATAATATATGACATGCAACTTACACAAAGCACACCGTTAAATTCATGTGTGAAAGGAGCTTTCAATGATTTCATTTTCATATTGTGCATGTCATGTATTATTAATCTTGTCAATAGTCAAAGGCGGTCTTAAAAAATACATTAGGCCCTATATAGATGGAAGGAGGGAGTAGCTAATTTCCTTGTAACAAGTCAAAACCTAGGTGTTGGTCGTATAGTCTTTCCATACGCTCGCGCAATCTCCCGGCGGCAGCGGCCATGGAAAACGTGACCGCCTTGACGAACCGCTTGTCGTCCGTCACCGGTGTGCACCTGTTCAAGATCTCCGGGCACTCCCTGGTCAAAGGCACCGACCTATGCATCATGTCCAAGACCTTCCGCATCGGCGGCCACGACTGGGCTATCAGATACTACCCCTACGGCCTGAAGCAGAAGGACGACGCAATAAGGAAGCCGTCAATACGACAGCCGGCGGAGAGCATACGTCGGTTTTCCTCTACTTGGAGAACATAGCAAAGGGCGAGGTCCGAGCGAGCTTCTGGTTCTCCCTCCAAGACCCTACGTCGCCGGAAAAGGGGGAGAAGAACAGAAGAGGCGGCGAGACGTGCGACTTCAAGTCCGGAGCACCGTCATCGGCATGGGGTTACATCAAGTACGTAAGCAGGGCCGATCTGGCTGCATCGGGATGCATCAAAGACGACTACCTAGTGATCAAGTGCACCATCGAGGTCATTACCTCTGAGCGCTTCGACGACCATGGAGAAGACGACGTCGTGGCCGTGCCGCCCTCCGAACTGATCAAGAATATCGGCGGACTTCTTGAGGACGGCCTCAAAGCGGACATGACCGTCAAGATCGGCTGGTTCAAGAGGTTCAAGGTGCACGGTTGCATCCTCGCCGCGCAGTCGCCAGTCTTCCGTGCGCAGCTGTGCGGCTCCATGCTGGAGAGCAGGAGAAGCAGCATCCGCATCAAGGACATGGACGCTAGAGTTTTCCCTCCATGTACAGTAGGTCCCGTGCATGGCAGAGAAGTCGGATTGCTTTGAGAGATTGATGTAATTTTATGCGAGGCATTACATTATTAAATTAAATTATTTTACAAATTTGCTTTTCAGGTCTAGATGTAAAATAGTACCGCACATCTAACTTTATCATCATAGGATAAAAGCTCTTTAAGATTTGTTCTCTTTTCTCATCTCAGTGCATTCTTATTTTTCTTGTTTGTTGTTCGTCCAGGAAGTATTTCAAATAATGTTAATTAGCTCTCACGTCACGCAATTTATTTTTTTCGAAAGTACGCAAAATGCGTACCATAGCTTTATAAAAGAAGAGAATAACAATTACAAGACAACTAACACCTACTACGAATAACAAGCATAGCACCAACTCCACATCCGGCTAGTCCAAAGACAGCCACCAACGACAACACAACTACAAAGCAAAAGAGACTGTCCAACACCGAAAACATTGCCGCGTCTCGACCGACATCGGTCACCACCGAAGAGCAGCAGCTTCCGCCAAGCATCTCTTGTCGACGCACCATCCTCCCTTGATGCCTAAAGGAGATGGCAAGAGGATGGCAGGACTCGATCTGACCTGAGGAAGGCGCCGTCTTGAAATCACCGCGAAGACCGTACATAGCGCCTTAGTGAATGATGATGGGCAGCGGCGAACACCGGAGGAGTGCAACATGGGACAACCAAACCATGTCTCCTGGCACGATGCACCCAATAGCAGAACGACATTGATGACGCTGCCATCGTGCCGATCCAGCACCGGATCAAGGCTTTCGCCCGGAGACAATTGCCAACACCAAGCGAGCGAGGGAGATGGCGACACACTCGGCGACGCCTCCAAGGAGGGAAATGACACCCACGGGTGCCATCGCCGCCGGCCCGGCCACAACCGAACATGATTTTCATCCGTAATGCCACGCATCTCCACACCTCCAGGCATAGGTAGTACCGACCATGGAGTCTCGCACAGCCGTCGCCGCAGCAACTTGCCATCGAAGCCGTGCAACCGAGGTCCACCCACACCCGCACTGCCAAGAGAACGCGACCCAACAACCACAAACCACCCAGATGAGGAGCCGTAGCAGCTAACCATGTCGTGCAAGAGCTGCATCCAGCACGACGGCCTTCACCCGCACTAGGGGACTGCCGTGCAACGAACTCAGCCCCAAGGCTGGATTGAATCTGGCGGAATGCGATCTGGCCAACACCTCCCTCCACCACTCCAGCGCCATCACATCCGGGAGCAACCCAGGTAACCCAGCGCGCCCAGCACCCTAAGGCGGCAGGCAGCCCGCTGCCCGCCATGGACTCCTTCCTGGCAGGGCCTCACAGCACCGCCGCCGCCATAGCCCGGGGCTCGCGTCGTCGCCCCCATCTGAGCCGGTGCCCCAGCCTCCGCCGCCACTCTGCTACGCACCTGGCCTGAGTCCACCTTTCCGCCGTGCCTCCGCCGTGCGCCAGGGACAGCCGCCGCGAATCCCGCTGCCCCCGCCATGGATCCCGCCGCCGGCTATCCCATCACCAAGGCAACCCCGCAGACGTCCACTCCACGCGAAGGGGCCCGCCGGGGGGTGCGCCTCCAGCAGCGGCCGAAGCGGGGGATCTGGGCCTCTCTTGGTCTAGGGTTTTGGGGGCCTCCGGAGCCGCACGCGCGTGCGACCTGGGAGGCGTTTCTTTCGTGAGTTGGGATGTCACGCAATCTATGACATGCATGCATGCATGCTTGAAGTCCGAGCAAACAAGCGTGATCAGTCCAGACGAGTCGTGTTAAACTGGCTAGAGGTTGATGATCAACCCCATTAAATTCTCCTTGTTTTTTTTATTTTTTTACTTTTATTTTAAATATTGTTATTGTTATTTTGTGGATTTGTTAATTCTCATCTAGATGATTTTACACCTAAGTTGTTCACCACTCGATCGGACATGTATGCTTCATGTAAAATTGTTTTGTTCACATGCATGTGCCTTCGGTCGTGCTGGTGCTTGTGTTGTCGGACCGATTTTTAGGTTGCACTGGTGACCGTTTTTCTCGTTGTCTTCCATGTTTGCGTAAGTGTGAGTATATGAGCCTATTTTTTACGGGCGATGCGGGGGGAGACCCAGCCGCCGGCCACCTCAAGCCCCTCCCCACCATCCCCCCTCGCCATCGCCGGAGGAGGTGACGAGGCTAAGCCCGTGCCACGGACAGTGGCGGCGGGGCGAGCTCTCCTTCGCGGTGAGGCGTTTTCCCCTCAAATTCAAGGCCGAGGCGGCGGCCAGCCATGGCGTTTGCGTGGCCTTCTCCTCCATGCGCGGCGGCGCGCTGTTGGCTATAGGCAAGGCGCCCTTCTCTCGGCGTCCCTGCTGCTCCCGATGCGGCGCTAGATCTGCGCACCGCCCCGATCTGATCCGGGGTGCCGCGGCGGCGTGGGGGCTACATGCTCGGCCTGATTTAACGGGGCGGTCCTAGGGTTCCTCAAGTGACAAGACGAAGATCCTCCTGCCGCCTATCTTTCTTGATCTGGTCGAAGTGTCGGGTTCCCGAAGGCGAACTCCCATGGGCGCGTTATGCCTGGAGATTGCTGGATCGGGTGGGATTCGGTCGTGCCCACTGGTTCTCTTTTAAGGAGGGAGCGGTGCGAAGCTCTGCTATTTGTTGCCATCATGGGATATGTTTAGTTCCATGGTGAAGTCAGAGGTGGAAAATGTCATGAAAGCCGAGATCGGAAGACTAGTAATGATGATTGGATCCTTTGTGGTGATGAGGAACTTGCTTGGAGTTTCTGATTTTGTAGCAGCGGTATATAAGTGGAGGCGGCAGCACTGGTGCAGTTCAAAGTCTTACCTATCAGGGTGAAAACTCCAAAGTATGGCCTTAATTGGTTGTGCCTGGCAATGGTCTTGTTGAAGGCATTGTTTTGAGAGTGATGACTATCTTCGGGGTGAAAATCCAAGATCTATGATCGGGTGACGACGACGCTTGTGCACTATTTCCTTCTTTGAGGCGTCATTTTTGGAGAACTTGGACTTCTGATGTTGTTTTGCAGGTGGTTGTACTGTTGCTGCATGGACTGGAATTCTGTAGCGGGGCTTTTGTTTTTTAGTTTTTTCTTCTTCTTTTTCTGGCTGTGTGCGTCCACAATGCCATTAGGGTATTGCATTGTTTCAGAGGCCGGGTGTAATTGATATCTTCACGATTTTATTATATTCCCTTTATTGAAAATAAGCTTATTTTTCACATAGGTTGTAACTCATCGGGAAGAGATTTAGCAATGTCTCATGTAAATTTTTAAATGTACGATCTTTTGTTCCTGAATTTTTGTGCAGTGTTTTGATACGTGTCACGTTGTTGACCGTTTCGCGGCTTTCGTCCTTTGTTTTTTTGAGAAATTGTTCATTCAAATCACGAATCAGTACAGAGTAGGTGACCCTTACAAGCACACTGAAACGCAAAAACAAAGGACCATGAATACCTAGAGTACCCTAAAACAACCATAACACAAGAAGATCTCCGGAGCTCGGTGTCATCATCCCTGAATCTTGAGAGAAGACCCCTCCATCGCCCATCCGAGGATCCAACGGCCAGTGCCGATGGACCTCCAACCACCACAGCCCGCGACCTCGACGAGATCCGGGGATCCCCAACACCGCTGGCTCCTAGACGAGGGCAAAAGCCTCGCCTGACCGTGAACGGATCCCGGAGAAACTTATTCTGACGCGACACCACCGTAACGGCCTCGGCAGCGTCTCCCTCAACCCTAACCCTACCACACACCCACCTAGTGAACAGACCCGAGGTGGTCGGTTATGCGTCGTCGTGCGCTGGGCCATTTAGCGCCTCGCGTTTGTTTTCCGGATTGTGTCAGTTTTCACATTGTGTGTGTATCAGCTTTTCTCACTCAATGTAGTGGGTGCGGTTCAGTTTTTAATAAAGTAACTCTCTCACTTTGAGCTACATTTCAAGTCGACCCTTCACTCACAATTGGGTTATCGTTTTGTAGTTGTCTTAATTGCAAGTCCATCTTCGACTCGTAACTAGGATCCTCGACACGACGGCTTGGGAGAAGCTCGACATCAGGGGTGCGGGCTCGCCGTCGGCCCAGAAGCATCAAGCCCTCGCCTCGACAGCGGTGGTGGCGATGGAGGTGGACGTAGCTAACCAATATGGCTCCAACATGGGGATGGTGTCCCCTCATGCTGCGGCTCTGCTTGACAAGGGGATCACGGCGTCCTGTGACACAGGTGTGCCAGCGGGGGAGCGCATGCCGATTCTGCTGTCTGCAAGAACCATCCTCCCATCCTTGGCTGGGTCGCCGGCTTCGGGTGAGCAGGGAGGCAGCAAGAGTGGATCCGTGCGGCAGGCGAAGAAGCTCGCGAGGCGCAAGGTGGTCACGGACGGGATCAGGCCCATGGAATAGCTGGGCGCACCGCCAACTCCGTGCCAGTCGGTGATGGCGCTCGCCGCTCCCCTCACGCAGCCCATTGGCGACGCCCTCTTCCAGTAGGCTTCCAAGGTGGCCCCGATCGTGCAGGCCAAGCGGTCCAAGGCAGTGGCCGCGGCCCCGGTCCGCTCCAGCTCGCGCTCCCGGGGTGCTAAGGCTGGCCTGCCGGCGATGCAGCAGGCCCAGCTCATGCAGGCGCAGAAGAATCTCGAGATGTCAGGTAACCCTCCCCCACGCTTTACGATTCTACAGTCTTTTTCAGATGATCATCTTAGTGAGGTATTGCAGGAGAGTGGTGTGGACGCGTCGTGCGCTGGGGGGGGGCATGCGCGAGCTGCTTCCTCTGTTGTGTGCGACAGAGCAGGCGCAAGCGGCGATCGTAGCCACGGCTGCTGCACGCGCTGATCAGCTAGGGCAGGAGGCAGAGGCCTCGCAGGCACTAGCGACTCGGCCCGATGAGGTGGTGTTGGCAACAGGGGTTTCCCCCCCTCGCCTTGCAGGGTCAAGGTGAGGCGCGTGGCCAAACCGGTGTCCTCACGGGGCATCCGCCTCCGAAACAGAATCATTTAGATGTGGGCTATATTTTGGAATATACGTGGGTTCGGCCATGTCGGTAGGCGATCCTAGTTGAAAGAATACATGCGGAAAGAAGGGATTGATATCGTAGCCTTGCAAGAGACCAATAAATCCGACTTTCGGCATCACGAGTTGTTGTCGATCGACCCCTTGGAGAGGTTCTCCTGGTACCACCTTGCTGCTAATGGGCACTCAGGGGGTAAGCTGCTGGGCTTTGACCAAGCAGTCTATGAGGTGTTAGCGTGGGATGTGGGCACTTTTTTCCTTGCCGGCCACATTCGCCACAGTCAGTTTCAGAGGGAGCTGGTGGTGATCCAGGTCTATGGGCTAGTGGATCACGCGCGCTCAGCAGAGTTTCTAGCCGAACTGCAAGCGAAGGTGTTTGCGGTGAGCACTACGCTCACTCCCCTTGTGGCCGGGGGAGATTTTAATCTTATCCGCTCGGGTGCGGATAAGAACAACAGCAACATTAATTGGACCAGGGTATCTATGTTCAACAACGCGATTGCCTCGACGGCTATTAGGGAGTTAGCCAGATCTGGGGCACGCTACACTTGGACGAACAAGCAATTGGACCCGGTGCGCTCGGTGCTTAACAGAGTGTTCATCTCCCCAGAATAGGAACTGATATACCCTCTCTTCTCGCTAGTTGCTGAGACCAGGATCGGGTCGGATCACGTGCCACTAATCCTGGCCTCATGGGAGGAAAGGATTAGGCGTAGTCCTAGGTTTTACTTCGAAACGGTGTGGTTTGAAAATCCAGATTTCGATTCCATTTTTAGAGAGAAGTGGTCGGCCTGTGTTAGCCAGGTGGGCCATCAGAGGGGCCCCATGGACTTCTACATCGCTGCAGGGAGCCGCCTTCGGGCCAGCCTCAAGGGCTGGGGAGCCAACTTGGGAAGGCAGGACAGATCGCTAAGAGAGGGCATTTTAGTAGAGATCGCGAGCCTCGACCAACAGGCGGACGCGCGGCCTTTCTCTGAATAGGAGTGGGCTCGACGCTATGCGTTGGAGAACCAGGTTCAGTCCTTGCTGCGAGCGGAAGAGGAGTACTGGAGGTGTCCGGGTGGCCTAAAGTGGATCCTTAAAGGGGACGCTAACACTAAGTACTTCCACACCTACGCCAATGGGAGACGGCGTAGATGTGCAATCATCCGCTTGCAATCCGATCAGGGTTTGCTGCAGGCTCAAGAGGCCATCACCCGCCACGTTTACGATTTCTACATCCAACTAATTGGGACGAGCGAAGAGCAGCGTGCTGGGGTGCGCGCTAACATATGGGATCCCTCCCAGCTTGTCACTGACCAGGAAAATAAGGAGCTGGGGCTCGCCTTTTTGCCCGAGGAAATCGGCGCGGATCTCAAGAGCATGAAGACTGACACTGCTCCAGGCCCGGACGGCTGGCCTGTTGTCATGTTCAAACATTTCTGGTCGATCCTGCAGGGGCCAGTGTTCGCAGTGTGTAACGGCTTTATGCGTGGTACGGTAGATATCTCTAGGCTCAATTATGGGATCCTCTCGCTGATCCCAAAGGTGGCAGGGGCAGATAACATCCGTCAATTTAGGCCGATAGCGCTCATCAACGACCCGTTCAAGATCTATTCAAAAGCCACCACCTCTCGCCTGGTCCTGATAGCGCATCGCACCATTAGTCGTACCCGAACTGCATTCATTCGCGGCCGTAACATCTTGGAGGGCTCCCTTGCACATCAGGAGATCATCCACGAACTAAAACGCACAAAGGAACCGGCCATTCTCCTGAAATTAGACTTTGAGAAAGCGTACGATCGCGTGAACTGGAATATTTTGCGTCAGGTCCTGCTAAGCCGAGGCTTCTCGGCTATGTGGGTGCACCGAATTATGGAGCTGGTCACGGGTGGCCAGACAGCTATTTCGGTTAACGGAGAAGTAGGGAACTTCTTCCGGAACAAGCGGGTACTGCGTCAGGGTGACCCCATGTCTCCGCTCCTGTTCAACTTTGTGGTCGTCGCCCTCGCAGCCATGTTGCGCAGGGCGACCGCGGCAGGCCACATCAAGCGAGTGGTCGGCCACCTAATCCCAGGGGGGATCTCGCACTTGCAGTACGCAGACGATACATTGCTACTATTCCAGCCGGACAATTACAACATCGCTACGATGAAGGCTTTGTTGCTAAGTTTCGAAATGATGTCCGGTCTCAAAATTAATTTTCACAAATGCGAAGTACTGTCTATGGGGATAGACAGCGAGGAGGGGCGTCACATCGCAGACCTGCTCAATTGTAAAGTGGGAAAATTCCCCTTTACATATCTGCGATTGCCTCTAGCGCCACGTAGAGTGGCGATAGACGAGTGGGCTCCCTTAACTGGGAAGGCGGGGAAGAAGGTGAGTCCTTGGCGAGGCAAGTTCATGTCCTTAGCGGCAAGATTGGTTCTCACCAACTCAAGCCTTTCCTCGCTTCCTATGTTTGCTATGGGCCTTTTCCTTTTGGCAGAAGGGGTTCATGCCAAGTTGGACACGCCACGCGCCCGATTCTTTTGGGAAGGGTCAGGCCTAAAGCGTAAATACCATATGGTAAAATGGGCAGTGGCTTGTAGGCCCAAATCCTTGGGAGGATTAGGGATCATCAATACCAGACTGCAGAATATTGAGCTGATGTGTAAATGGATCTGGAAGCTCTCGCAAGGAGCGACAGGTCTATGGGTTGACATCTTACGGGCTAAGTACTTCCCTAATGGGAATTTCTTTGAAGGGGAAATAAGGGGCTCCCCTTCCTGGCAAGACCTACAGCCATAAGATCCGCGTTTGATCAAGGAGCCAAGTTCTCAGTTCGCAACGGTCGCTCCACCCGTTTCTGGCTAGATTTCTGGGTGGGTTCTCGACCGCTCTGGGAAGAGTTCCCAAAGCTCTATGCTCTTGCGGTGATGCCAAACCAAAGGATGGCAGAGGCATTGGCAGATCTTCAGGCCATTGCCTTCTGTCATAACCTAAATGAGCAGGAAACAACAAAGTGGGAGGCTCTGCTGGACCTTGTGTCCCCCGTGTCGCTAACATAGGAGCACGATAGGGTGTCATGGCACCTCAATGCGTCCAGGAAGTTCTCCGTCAAGTCTTTATACCACAAACTGTGCCAAGGGTCGGTATAGAGAGAGGTCAAAGGTCTCTGGCAAGCGCGCATTCCGCTGAAGATCAAAGTTTTTCTTTGGCAATTACTCCGGGACCGTCTTCCTACACCCGTTAACATTGCTAAAAGGAATGGCCCGACAACAGGGCCGTGCGTGCTATGCGGGAACCCAGAGAATGGTAATCACGTTTTCTTCCTCTGCCCTCTTGCGTGTTTCGCTTGGCGTACAGTGCACGAGGCGGCTGGGGTCTCTTGGGACCCGCGCTCCTCGTCCGAGCTCGTGGCTCTCCTGGACTCGGTTCAGGGCCAGAGCAAGAGGGTGTTATGGACTAGTATAGGGGCGATGCTTTGGTCCTTGTGGCTGACCCGTAACAAATTTACCATCGAAGGATAGTACCCGTCGCACCCGGCTAACATCATTTGCAAATGCTCTATCCTCTTGCAGCAATGGAGTCCGTTGGCGAAGCATAAGGACGCTGATCTCATGAAGCTTGTCCAAGTCCGTGTTCACCAGGTCTACGTCTCGGCTATGGAGCCGGTGTTGCCAACCTAAGGGTGGGCAACTTATTTTGTTGGCGAGCTTGCGCGCTCAAGGCCATGGGCTTCGGCCTTGTAACTCAATCGCTGCCAGGCTTAGAACCTTGCCAGTCTTTTGTTCATTGTGTAGCTCTGGCTTTTGTCTCCGAAGTGTAATGACCGTGTGTTCGACACTCTGCCTGTTTCGATGTGGGCTTTATTAATTTAAAGCCGGACGCTCCCAGCGTCTTCGTTCTAAAAAAAAACTAGGATCACAGTTTGTCGTTGTCTCAATTGCAAGTCCACCCTCGACTCGCAACTAGGCCCATAGTTTATTGTTATCCCGGTTGCAAGTCCACCTTCGACTCGCAATAGGGGTGTGTTTTGCTTTTCATCTCAATTGCAAGTCCACCCTCAACTCGTGCCCCGTATCATAGTTTTTTATACTTGACTCAGTTACACGTCCACCCTTGACACGCAAGGGGGGAGGGGGGGGGGGATAGAAGAGGCGGCGAGACACGCGACTTCAAGTCTGGATCATCGTCATGGGGTTACATCAAGTTAGTATGCAAGGCCGGTCTAGCTGCATCGGGATGCGTCAAAGATGACTGCCTAGTGATCAAGTGCACTATCGAGGTCATTACCTCTGAGAGCTTCGACGACCACACAGAAGACAACGTCGTGGCCGTGTCACCCTTGGAAATGATCAATAAAATTGGTGGACTTCTTGAGAACGGCCTCAAAGCGGACATGACCGTCAAGATCGGTTTGTTCAAGAGGTTCAAGGTGCACGGTTGCATCCTCGCCGTGCAGTTGCCAGTATTTCGTGCACAACTGTGTGGCTCCATGGTGGAGAGTAGGAGAAGCAGCATCCGTATCAAGGACATGGACGCTAGAGTTTTCGAGGTCCTGCTACATTACATGTACAAGGACTCACTGCCAGCATTCATGGAGGAGACCACCGAAGACGCTACAAACATGGCCCAACATTTGCTCATCATGGCCGATCGGTACGCCATGGAAAGATTGAAGCTGCTTTGCGCCAACAAGCTGAGCAAGACGCTAGATGTCAACACCGTGGGTTTTACTCTGGATTTTGCTGAGAGAAACAACCGCCAGCAACTGAAGGATTTCTGCATCAAGTACATGGTACGGAACCATGATAGGTTTAGAGAAATTATGAAGACCAAAGGATTCATCCAGTTAACTGAGAATTACAGAAGCCTTGTGTGTGAATTATTCAAAGCTTTCGCAAATTAACCTATAATAGGGGCGATCGATTGTATTTGCTGGTATGATAAACTTTGCCTGTTAATTACTGAATTTTCTACATCTTTCTCCTACGTCCGTTGTATTTTTCTCTTCTGATGCGGATTTCCCTCCATGTACAGTAGGTCCCGTGCATGGCAGAGACGTCGGATTTCTTTGAGAGATTGATGTACTTTTATGCAAGGCAATACATTTAAATTATTTTATTTGCTTTGTTACACATTATAAAACAGTGTAAACAAGAATGCAAAGATAGCGTGCTTGGGCGTGCCACCCAATGCAAGCTAGCCTTCCTAGAGCTCTGTGCGTGGTGTGGGTGTCACACAGTCATCCTACTGTGCCAATTGTGCCATGTGGCACCATATCAAATATATATAGCGTCAAGTAGGTGCAATGATATGGTGCCCGCATCGACAACAAACTGGTGGTGATGGGTCGAAGTATCATATGTAATGAGCTATTTTAACCATGTTCGATGTGATGTCCTTTAGTAAACTTTCTTAGTATACTATATTGACTATAATTGTAAAAGTTTTCGAGAAGTTAGAATTAACCTATACTAGTACCAACCAGGATAAAAAATCCGATAACAATATAGTTGGATACGAGCACAAATTAAATATCAGATATGACGATGTACCCCAAGGTCACAGCCATTGGAGTATCCACTTCTCCATTGGAGAGGCATGGGGGACATAAAGATATCCCCAATATCAAAATGCCTCGCCTTCTTCTCCATGAGCTTCGACTTCCCTCACAAGTGATGGGCCTTGAGGATGACCTCCAAACCTTAAAAAATTTTCCAAAATTAATCCACAGTTTTGGAATCTTCCATGCAGCACCAAAATTGATAGAGTTACCTATAAACCCAAGAGTATGATAAATAGCACAAAGAATTCAAGAGGGATTAAGCTTGGTGGAATAAAAAAAATCCAGGGCTCATTTTCTCTTCCTCTTTGCAAATGAAAATCTAATCGGCTAGAGAGGGAGCAATAGAAGATCAGATACGTCAACAATGGTGTTCTTTCATCTGCTAAAAATGGGTTTCTTTCCGAGAACCCTTCTTTCATGTAAGAAGGTGGGTAATATACGACCCTCCCCTCCGTGCACACGCACAATCTATCGGTTACCTAGATCTTTGTACGAGCATGGTGGTTCCAGGAAAACTCGGTGTTCCAAAACCCCGGAGACTCGGGATCCATTCGGGAATATCTCCAGGTTAGATAATACCTCTCAGGCTGAACTTGTAGATGGTTTCGTAGGGTTTAGGCCTCTTCATCAGGAAACAAGTACATTCTATCGGATACCAGCTTTGGTAGTCTAGGGTGTGTGTTTGTAGGCATGTATCCCACTCTTACTCTTCGTGAACATCTTTTCATATTCCATCATTTCTATCGACTCAAAGAATAGGAAATCAATATAAATTATTAATGCGTCATCTTTTTTATCGCTTTTGAACTAATGGTTTTCCAACCACATTCGCTTTCTTCATCGGGGCAAAAACTTTCATATCCTCATGTAAACCATTAGCTTCATAATTGTACAATGTCATTATCACCAAAATTCACATCGGAGTTAACATGTCGTTTCGCATCTGCATGTGAACCACTCACCGCGCCAGACAAGCAAAGGGGCATGTGAAGGTTTGAATCGATTCCACAATGACAAAATATTTTTGGTGCCCTTCTAACTCCGCTTGGCTAATTTACCTTTTGTCGTTCCATGACAAAGACATCACACAAGATCTTAATCTTTAGAGGATTCTTTAGTTTGCCCCTACCCGAGATCTGTCGGATTCGACTGTCACTCACAAACTGGGGTCATAATATTAACTGATAGGTAAGAGAAAACTTATTGATTATATGTATGATAGTCTTACCTTGCTTTAGTAATAATCATCCAAAGAGTACAAAAAGAGAATATCAAAGTTGGCTAATATGAACGTTAAAACTGCAAGGCAGAATGGCTACACAACTTTAAAAAGGAACCACACACGGAGCTGAAGTATAACATTCCTGTCGAAACAACACATATTCTAATGCCTATGTCCATTTTAATTAAAGTAACTTATAAGTAGCTACATATGTTTTATTTATGGTGCACAATCTAATTAGTTTTTGCTTTTTAATAAACATAACAGGTTTATCCAATATAGAAAACTCTCATGCGACCAAGTGATGACCCACAAGTATAGGGGATCTATCGTAGTCATATCGATAAGTAAGAGTATCGAACCTAACGAGGAGCAGAAGAAAATGACAAGCTGTTTTCAGCAAGGTATTCTTTGCAAGCACTGAAATTATCGGTGACAGATAGTTTTGTGATAAGGTAATTTGTAAAGGGTAACAAGTAACAAAAGTAACTAAAGTGCAGCAAGGTGGCCCAATCCTTTTTATAGCAAAGTACTAGCCTGGACGAATTCTTATATCAAGCAAAAAGCTCCCGAGGACACATGGGAATTATTGTCAAGCTAGTTTTCATAATGCTCCTATGATTCACGTTCGTTACTTTGATAATTTGATACGTGGGTGGACTTGTGCTTGGGTGTTGTCCGTACTTGGACAAGCCTCCCACTTATGATTAACCACTCTGGCAAGCATCCACAACTACGAAAGAAGAATTAAGACAAGTCTAACCATGGCATGAAACATATGGATCCAAATGAGCCCCTTACGAAGCAATGCATAAACTAGGGTTTAAGCTTATGTCACTCTAGCAACCCATCATCTACTTATTACTTCCCAATGCCTTTCCCTAGGCCCAAATCATGGTGAAGTGTCATGTAGTCGGCGTTCACATAACACCACTAGAGGAAAGACAATATACATCTCATCAAAATATTGAACGAATACAAAATTCACATGATTACTTATAACAAGACTTCTCTCAACAAACGTAACTACTCACAAAGCATGTTCGTGTTCAAGATCATAGGGGTATTGAATATCATTAAGGATCTGAACATATGATCTTCCAGCAAATAAACTAACTAGCATCAACTACAAGGAGTAATCAACACTACTAGCAACCCACAGGTACCAATCTGAGGTTTGGAGACAAAGATCGGAGGCAAGGGATGAACTAGGGTTTGAGAGGAGATGGTGCTGATGAAGATGTTGATGGAGATTGACCACTCTCGATGAGAGGATCATTGGTGATGACGATGGCTTCGATTTACCCCTCTTGGAGGGAACTTTCCCGGCATAACAGCTCCACCGAAGCCCTAGATTGGTTCCGCTTAGGTTCTGCCTCGAGAGGGCGATGCTTCGTCCCGAAAACTTCCTCTTGATTTTTTTCAGGTCAAAGCACATCATATAGCAGAAGATGGGCACCGGGGGCCAGCCAGGTGAAGGAAATATGCCCTAGAGGCAATAATAAAGTCGTTATTTATATTTCCTTATATCATGATAAATGTTTATTATTCATGCTAGAATTGTACTAACCAAAAACTTAATACATGTGTGAATACATAGACAAACAGAGTGTCCCTAGTTCATCCCTAGCTCGTTAATCAAAGATGGTTAAGTTTCCTAGCCATAGACATGTGTTGTCATTTGATGAACGGGATCAAATCATTAGATAATGATGTGATTAACAAGACCCATCCGTTAGCTTAGCACTATGATCATTTAGTTTATTGCTATTGCTTTCATCATGACTCATACATGTTCCTATGACTATGAGATTATGCAGCTCCCGAATACCGGAGGAACACTTAGTGTGCTATCAAACGTCACAAGGTAACTGAGTGATTATAAAGATGCTCTACAGGTGTCTCCAATGGTGTTTGTTGAGTTGGCATAGATCAAGATTAGGATTTGTCACTCCGATTGTCGAAGAGGTATCTCTGGGCCCTCTCGGTAATGCTCATCACTATAAGCCTTGCAAGAAATGTGACTAATAAGTTAGTTGTGGGATGATGCATTGCAGAACGAGTAAAGAGACTTGCCGGTAACGAGATTGAACTAGGTATGATGATACCGACGATCGAATCTCGGGCAAGTAACATACCGATGATAAAGGGAACAACGTATGTTGTTATGCGGTTTAACCGATAAAGATCTTCGTAGAATATGTAGGAGCCAATATGAGCATCTAGGTTCCGCTATTGGTTATTGACCAGAGATGTGTCTCGGTCATGTCTACATAGTTCTCGAACCTGTAGGGTCCGCACGCTTAACGTTCGATGACGATTTGTATTATGTGTTTATGTGATTTGATGACCGAAGGTTGTTCGAAGTCCCAGATGAGATCACGGACATGACGAGAAGTCTCGAAATGGCTGAGACATAAATATTGATATATTGGAGGACTATATTCCGACATCGGAAAGGTTCTGAGTAATTCGGGTATTTTTCGGAGTACCGGAGAGTTACAGGAATTCGCCGGGGGAAGTAGTGGGCCTTAATGGGCCATACGGGAAAGGAGAGAAGTGCCTCAAGGGGTGACTGCGCCCCCCCATGGGCTGGTCCTAATTGGACTAGGAGGGGGCGGCGCCCCCCTCCTTCCTTCTCCCCTCCTCCTCCTTCCCTCCTTCTCCTACTTGGAATAGGAAAGAGGAGGGGAATCCTACTTGGATTGGGGAGTCCTAGTAGGATTCCCCACACCTGGCGCGCCCTCCTAGGGCTGGCCACCTCTTACCTCCCCTCCTTTATATACGTGGCCAGGGGGCACCCCATAGACACACAAGTTGATCTTTTAGCCCTGTGCGGTGCCCCCCTCCACAGTTACACACCTCGGTCATATCGTCGTAGTGCTTAGGCGAAGCCCTGTGCCGGTAACTTCATCATCACCGTCACCACGCTGTCGTGCTGACGAAACTCTCCCTCCGCCTCAGCTGGATCAAGAGTACGAGGGACGTGCACAAGCTGAACGTGTGCAGATCGCGGAGGTGCCGTGCGTTCAGTACTTGATCGGTTGGATCGCAAAGACGTTCGACTACATCAACCGCGTTACTAAATGCTTCCGCTTTTGCTCTCCTTGCTCGTTGCTATGCTTCTCCTAGATAGGTCTTGCGTGATTGTAGGAAATTTTTGAAATACTACGTTCCCCAACAGTGGCAACCGAGCCAGGTCTTGATAACCACAAGTATAGGGGATCGCAACAGTTTTTGAGGGTAGAGTATTCAACCCAAATTTATTGATTCGACACAAGGGGAGACAAAGAATATTCTCAAGTATTAGAAGTTGAGTTGTCAATTCAACCACACCTGGAAAACTTAATATCTGTAGCAAAGTATTTAGTAGCAAAGTAGTATGGAAGTAACGGTAACGGTGGCATAAGTAACAATGGCAGTTTTTGTAGTAATTGTAACAGTGGCAACGGAAAAGTAACTAAGCAAAGATCAGTATGTGAAAAGCTCGTTGGCATTGGATCAGTGAAGGATAATTATGTCGGATGCGATTCCTCATGCAACAGTTATAACATAGGGTGACACAAAACTAGCTCCAGTTCATCAATGTAATGTAGGCATGTATTCCGAATATAGTCATACATGCTTATGGAAAAGAACTTGCATGACATCTTTTGTCCTACCCTCCCGTGGCAGCGGGGTCCTATTGGAAACTAAGGGATATTAAGGCCTCATTTTAATAGAGTACCGGACCAAAGCATTAACACTTAGTGAATACATGAACTCCTCAAACTGCGGTCATCACCGAGAGTGGTCCCAATTATTATCACTTCGGGTGTCAGGACCCCGATCCTAAGTCACACCGATCTAGCATGTAACACATCATATCACTTTCCGGCCTCACGCACGGTATGCCCACGGGTGCCACCTTACCTGGCCCGGGACCGTTTGCGCCTTTTGGCTCACATATATGATAGTGTTGCTAGCAT
Source organism: Triticum urartu (assembly GCF_003073215.2). Lineage (NCBI taxonomy): Eukaryota > Viridiplantae > Streptophyta > Magnoliopsida > Poales > Poaceae > Triticum > Triticum urartu. The sequence continues at coordinate 69,171,254 of NC_053027.1, forward strand.
CCATATGACAGAGAACCCGGGCTGACATGACTAGTCGTAAACCCAAAGTGGCACTAACTTATAGGGACATGCATACATGACCCAGCAACGAACGTGTCGGTCATCAGTGAGTGAATCCGGGCTGTAGCAGCTAGGCTAACAGGACTCCGGGGAATTCGGGCTGTAGCAGGCTATCAGGACTCCGGCAGACACCGCGTGACATTTCCCCAAAGGGACAGACACAGGAACGAAGAAGGACACATGCCGTCCAGCCTAAGTGGTCCAGAGCAGTAGCAAGCTACCATGGCTCAGAGGAAGCACTAGGAGACATTTCCCGGTAAGAGAGGCTCAAGGATAAACAACTAGGTTGTCGGATCCCACACATACCAAGCATTTCAATAACATACACACAATATGCTCGATATGTGCAAATACAACATGGCATCACAACAAAACTCTACGATTCAAAGTATTTATTCAATAGGCTCCAAGGAGCCAAGTATTACAAACATGGGTCTGATGACCCAGCATACAAAGCATACAGGCAACGGAAGCATAACATGTCTTAGTACAGACAACTACAAATGAAAAGGGCTGAGAAGCCTGACTATCTACAAGACCCTCCCAAGGTACAAGCTCGTATCTGAGGTTACAAGCTAAACGTCAAAGTCCACGCGAAACTACTAGCGAGACTGAAGTCTCTCTATAAAAACATAAATTAAGCAAACATGAGTACAAATGTACCCAGAAAGACTTACATCAGAACTAGCTACATATGCATCCATGTCAACAAAGGGGTGGTGGAGTTTAACTGCAGCAAGCCAGCTTTGACTCGGTGGCTGTCCTGAACTACGACTGCTGGTAACTCTTTTGAGGTGGCGCACACGAGTCCGCATATTCACCATATCAATACACCACTATGGATCCGCTCCCGTCTCCCTACGAGAACACCATCCATAGCACTCACGCTTATCTTGCGCGTTTTAGAGTATCCACTTTCACTTGTCTATGAACTGTACAGGCAACCCAGAAGTCCTTTACCGCTGACGCGGCTATTCGAATAGATGATGTTAACCCTGACTCAAAGGAACCCGTCCCCGTCCCATCAACAATGTTCCCTCTTGGAACACGTATCTACGTCCACTCCGGACACTATGCCATGCCGTGCGTCACCCGGATACACGCGTCATGCATCACCTGCCCGCACACCTGACTGCAAATGTCCGTGTAACCGCAAGGTAGGCTCTGATAAGCACGGAACTCAATTCCTGTGAGCCGTATCACAAGACAATCCACCATGTTTTCCAACATGGCCTCTCATCACCAACTTGACCAAAACGGGTCAAGACACTTAAGTCTCATCATTAGGACATGATCATTCCAATTCATCACCCAGATGGATCAGAACCGACACAACTCTAAGCATGGCAAGCGAGCAAGGAAGAGTGGTCACAACAATGCTCAAGCAACTCCTTAGCATGCTAGGATGATTTAGCTAATTGGTGGCAATGACAGGTCATGCAAAGGAATGGGTCCAACTACCGAGAAAAGGTAATAGTTGAAACGTTATTATCCTAATGCAATCAAAGAGAGCAAGAGCAGAGAGTAGGATTGTATCGAAATGAACAAGGGGGGTTTGCTTGCCTGGCACTTCTGAAGATAGTAATAGCTCTTCATCGGTGTCATCGAACTCATCGTCGGTGCCACGTCTACTGAGAGGGGAAAAATGTTGGCAATAGAGAAGAAACACAATCAATGTGATGCAACAATATGATGCATGAATGTGACATGGCAATATGCTATGATTTGAGCTAATGCAACTAGAAACGATTTAAATGGAGTTGGTTTGAACCCAAGGTTCAAATTCAAACTCCATATGTGAGAATTCAAATGCCATTTATATGATTTGTCTTAAACAGTGCACAAAAGTTGTTCTAACATGCATGGAAACAGTACCATTGGATAGATTGAATTTTTCTGATAATTGTTCATATATAAATTATTTCATTCTGAGCTACGGTTGATTTTCTATGATTTTTCAAAGTTTAGGTTATTTTCTGAAAATAAATAAATCATTTAGATTTATTTAAAATAAAAAAACATTACTGTGTCAGCAAAGCGTCATGATGATGTTAGCAGGTCAACAGGACGGTCCATGTCAAACCTGACCAGTAGGGCCCACTGGTCAGTGACACAGAGTCAGCTACAGAGGCTGACACGTGGACCCGGTCAATGCTGACGTGGCCAAGTCAAACTGACCGTTGAGGCCACGGGCATTAGCTTAATCTAAGCAGGGAGATAAACCTATGATTAATTAAGGGAGTGGGGCCCATTTGTTAGTGACCTAAGGCTATTAGGTTAGCGGCGCCTAATCTACAGTTAGGCCGGTGTTTAACCAGGGTTAACTCACCGGTGAGGTGCCGCGGCGGCGGGATGGCTCGGAAACCGCCCACAGGGCACGGCTTGCGACGCGGTTGGGTTCTACGGTGAGCTAGGGCTCGTGCGCATCCAGCGGTGGCTGTGGGAGGTGATAACCCACAAGTATAGGGGATCGCAACAGTTTTCGATAAGTAAGAGTGTCGAACCCAACGAGGAGCTAAAGGCAGAACAAATATTCCCTCAAGTTCTATCGACCACCGATACAACTCTACGCACACTTGACGTTCGCTTTACCTAGAACAAGTATGAAACTAGAAGTACTTTGTAGGTGTTGTTGGGTAGATTTGCAAGAATATAAAGAGCACGTAAATAAAAGCTAGGGGCTGCTTAGATAAAGACACAACTAAATTAGTTTTAGTAAAGAGCTTTTTGTTACGAGAAAGTTATTTGTCCCTAGGCAATCGATAACTAGACCGGTAATCATTATTGCAACTTTATTTGAGGGAGAGGCATAAGCTAACATACTTTCTCTACTTGAATCATATGCACTTATGATTGGAACTCTAGCAAGCATCCGCAACTACTAAAGATCATTAAGGTAAAACCCAACCATAGCATTAAAGCATCAAGTCCTCTTTATACCATACGCAACAACCCCCTTACTCGGGGTTATGCTTTTGTCACTCAAGCAACCCACTATAAGCGAATCATGAATGTATTGCAACACCCTACAGCGGGAATCCCTCACGCTTGCGCGACATGGAGAGCACCATAGGACGACACCAATAATAAAACATGAAACTCAAACCAATCACGATCATCAATTAACCCATAGGACAAAACAGATCTACTCAAACATCATAGGATAGCCATACATCATTGGGAAATAATATATAGCGTTGAGCACCATGTTTAAGTAGAGATTATAGCGGGTAAAAGAGGGGTTACACCGCTGCATAGCGGGGGAAGAGTTGGTGATGATGGCGGTGAAGTTGTTGGTGAAGATTGCGGTGATGATGATGGCCCCGACGGTGTTCCGGCGCCACCGGAAGAGATGGGGAGAGGGCCCCCCTTCTTCTTCTTCTTCCTTGACCTCCTCCCTAGATGGGAGAAGGGTTTCCCCTCTGGTCCTTGGTCTCCATGGCATGGGAGGGGCGAGAGCCCCTCCGAGATTAGATCTGTCTCTCTGTCTCTCTCTGTTTCTACCTTCTCTGATTCTGTCCTTTCACCGTTTCGTATATATATTATATATATATATATATATATATATATATATATGGAGATCCGTAACTCCGATAGGATTGAAACCTTCGCCAAGATTTTTTTCCCGAAAATTATCTTTATTGCGGCCAAAGAAGAGCAGCAACCGCTTTACGTGGGGCCCACGAGGGGGGCAGGCGCGCCCCCCTGCCTCGTGCCCCCCTCGGGCACCGTCTCGCGTTGATTCTTCTTCCCATATTCTCCAAATATTCCAAAAATATTCTCCGTCCATTTTTATTCCATTTAATATGGGGTTTTTGTGAAACATAAAACATGCAACAAACAGGAACTGGCACTGGGCACTGGATCAATATGTTAGTCCCAAAAATAGTATAAAAAGTTGCCAGAAAGTATATGAAAGTTGTATAATATTGGCATGGAACAATCAAAAATTATAGATACGACGGAGAATTATCAGGAGGGCGCGAGGTGGCTGGATTTGAGCACGGCGTCGACCCTGGCGTCGGCCAAAGCTCGGGTGTCGACGGAACCGATGATGCAACACGCGGGAGGATCAGCAGTTAGCACCTACGGGTTCTACAAGAGCTCACAAAGCCAATGGGCATATGCACGGGACCATTTGGTCATCGGTGCCTCGTCGCTGGCGAGCTCGGGTGGCGGCGTGAGTCGGTTAACATGGAATTGACGGCTACGGCGCGAAATCAGCCATGGCTCTAGGGGAAAAAGACTCAGGTGCTCACGGTGAGGTCGATGAGCAGGTCAGCTGGCTCGGGGGAGGCCGGACGGCGACGTGGCGTTGCCGGCGATCTCGGTGTAGAGGGGGCGGGGTCGAGCTCGATGCGAGGCTCCACTACTTTCGGCGATGCGTGGCTCGTCGAGGACGAAGAGGAGGTTGTAGCGGAGCTCCTGGACACAGCGACAGGGCTAGGGGTGGCCGGAGAGCGCGGTGTCAGCGAGCGGCGGCGACTATGTGCTAGGGTGCGAGCAGAGGAGCGAGGGAGGGAGAGCCAGAGGAGAAGGAGAGCCCAAGGGAGAGAGAGAGAGGGAGAGCCGGACGGGTCTGGGGGGCCATGTGGCGTCATTCAGACGCGTCGGGGAGGGACAGGCAGGCAGGGAGGAGTGGGCCTCCTCGGCCGCGCGCGTGCGAGCACGCAGCTGCTCCTACTGGTAGGGGGTAGAAGACGGGTGTGCCCCTAGTGGGTTGGGCCGCCAGGTGGCCTGGCCAGGTGGGCTGCTGCTACAGGTAAGAAGCCCAAGTGAGTTTTCTGCTCTGTTTTAATTTTTTTCTGTTTTCTTTTTATTCAGTTATTTTGCCAATTCTTGTAAATTCAAAATGAATTCAAACAATGCCAAAACACTCTGAATAATTTTATGGTGCTAGATGGACTTTTCCAACAACACATAAAACATTTCATAGTTATTTGAAAATATATCCCATATATTATGAATATAATTCCAAATTCAAATACAATAATCATTTAAATTCAGTGCCCAAAATATTCCTTACAAATGTTCATTATTTTTTGTTTGGTGCAAAAGCCTTGCCAAAATATCAAACAGTTAATAAGAACATTTTGAGTAACATTGAATGCAATTTTCCAGGGTTTTTTGCCCTTCTTGAATTAAATTTTGAGGCTTCCAAATTTCCTCAATTCAAGTTTCAAAAATTTAAACATGATGCAAGCAAGATGCAAATACTAGGCATTACTAGAACTAGGGATGTGACATCGGGGTTACCGGATCATAACACATAATAGGTGACTATTGACTTGCAAGATAGGACCAAGAACTCACATATATTCATGAAAACATAATAGGTTCAGATCTGAATTCATGGCTCTCGGGCCCTAGTGACAAGCATTAAGCATAACAAAGTCATAGCAACATCAATCTCAGAACATAGTGGATGCTAGGGATCAAACCCTAACAAAACTAACTCGATTACATGATAAATCTCATCCAATCCATCACCGTCCAGCAAGCCTACGATGGAATTACTCATGCACGCGGTGAGCATCATGAAATTGGTGGTGGAGAAAGGTTTATGATGACGACGGCGACGGATTCCCCTCTCCGGAGCCCCGAACGGACTCTAGATCAGCCCTCCCGAGAGAGATTAGGGCTTGGCGGCGGCTCCGTATAGTAAAACGCGATGAATCCTGCTATCTGATTTTTTATTCCCGAACGTGAATATATGGAGTTGGAGTTGAGGTCGGTGGAGCCTCAGGGGGCCCACGAGATAGGGGGGCGCGCCTCCCACCCTCGTGGACAGGGTGTGGGCCCCCTGGTCTTGATTCTTTCACCAGTATTTTTTATATATTCCAAAATTATTCTCCGTGAAGTTTCAGGTCATTCCGAGAACTTTTATTTCTGCACAAAAATAACACCATGGAAATTCTGCTGAAAACAGCGTCAGTCCGGGTTAGTTCCATTCAAATCATGCAAGTTAGAGTCCAAAACAAGGGCAAAAGTGTTTGGAAAAATAGATACGATGGAGATGTATCAGGTCTATGCGTAGATGGTATATGCACGAGTAGAACAGAAAGAGTTGTTGGCGATAATAGTCATACTACTTACCAGCATGTCATACTTTGATTCGGCAGTATTGTTGGATGAAGCGGCCCAGACCGACATTACATGACCGCGTTCATGAGACTGGTTCTACCGCCGTGCTTCACACACAGGTGGCTAGTGGGTGTTTGTTTCTCCAACTTTAGTTGAATCGAGTGTGACTACGCCCGGTCCTTGTTGAAGGTTAAAACATCACACTTGACGAAAAATTGTGGTGGTTTTGATGCGTAGGTAAGAACAGTTCTTGCTAGAAGCCCGTAGCAGCCACGCAAAACTTGCAATAACAAAGTAGAGGATGTCTAACTTGTTTTTGCAGGGCTTGCTGTGATGTGATATGGTCAAGACGTGATGATATAAAAATTGTTGTATGAGATGATCATGTTTTGTAATAGTTATCAGCAATTGGCAGGAGCCATATGCTTGTCGCTTTATTGTATGAAATGCAATCGCCATGTAATTGCTTTATTTTATCACTAAGCGGTAGCGATAGTCGTAGAAGCAATAGTTGGCGAGACGACAACGATGCTTCGATGGAGATCAAGGTGTCAAGCCGGTGACGATGGTGATCATGACGGTGCTTTGGAGATGGAGATCAAAGGCACAAGACGATGATGGCCATATCATATCACTTATTTGATTGCATGTGCTGTTTTTCTTTTATGCATCTTATTTTTCTTAGTACGGCGGTAGCATTTTAAGATTATCTCTCACTAAATTTCAAAGGTAAAAGTGTTCTCCCTGAGTATGCACTGTTGCTACAGTTCGTCGTGCCGAGACACCACGTGATGATCGGGTGTGATAAGCTCTACGTTCACATACAATGGATGCAAGCTAGATTTGCACATGCAGAATACTCGGGTTAAACTTGACGAGCCTAGCATATGCAGATATGGCCTCGGAACACTGAGACCGAAAGGTCGAGCATGAATCATATAGTAGATATGATCAACATAGTGATGTTCATTGAAAACTACTCCATCTCACGTGATGATCGGACATGGTTTAGTTGATATGGATCACATGATCACTTAGATGATTAGAGGGATGTCTATCTAAGTGGGAGTTCTTAAGTAATATGGTTAATTGAACTTTAATTTATCATGAACTTAGTCCTGGTAGTATTTGCATAACTATGTTGTAGATCAATAGCTCGCGATGTATCTCCCCATTTATTTTTGATATGTTCCTAGAGAAAAACTATGTTGAAAGATGATAGTAGCAATGATGCGGACTGGGTCCATGATCTAAGGATTATCCTCATTGCTGCACAGAAGAATTATGTCCTTGATGCACCGCTAGGTGATGGACCTATTGCATGAGCAGATACAGACGTTATGAACGTTTGGCAAGCTCGGTATGATAACTACTTGATAGTTTAGTGCGCCATGCTTTATGGCTTAGAACCGGGACTTCAAAAACATTTTGAACACCACGGAGCATATAAGACGTTCCAAGAGCTGAAATTGGTATTTCAGACTCATGCCCGAGTCGAGAGGTATGAGACCTCTGACAAGTACTTTTCCTACAAGATGGAGGAGAATAGCTCAACAAGTGAGCATGTGCTCAGATTGTCTGAGTACTACAACCGCTTGAATCAAGTGGGAGTTAATCTTCCAGATAAAATAGTGATTGACAGAGTTCTCTAGTCACTATCACCAAGTTACTAGAACTTTGTGATGAACTATAATATGCAAGGGATGACAAAAACGATTCATGAGCTCTTCGTGATGCTGAAATCGACGAAGGTAGAAATCAAGAAAAGCTTCAAATGTTGATGGTTGACAAGACCACTAGTTTCAAGTAAAAGGGCAAGGGAAAGAAATGGAACTTCAAGAAGAATGGCAAGCAAGTTGCCACTCCCATGAAGAAGCCCAAAGCTAGACCCAAGCCTGAAACTGAGTACTTCTACTGCGACGGAAATGGTCACTGAAAGCGGAGCTGCCCCAAATACTTGGCGGATAAGAAGGATGGGAAAGTGAACAAAAGTATATATGATATACATGTTTGATGTGTACTTTACTAGTGTTCAAAGTAACCCCTGGGTATTTGATACTGGTTCAGTTGCTATGATTGGTAACTCGAAACAGGAGTTACAAAATGAACAAAGACTAGTTGAGGGCAAGGTGGCGATGTGTGTTGGAAATGATTCCAAGGTTGATAAGATCACCATCGCACACTCCCTTTACCTTCGGGATTAGTGTTGAACCAAAAATAAATGTTATTTGGTGTTTGCATTGAGCATAATGTGATTGGATCATGTTTATTGCAATACGGTTATTCATTTAAGTCAAAGAATAATTGTTGTTCTGTTTACATGAATAAAACCTTCTATGGTCATACACTTAACATAAATGGTTTATTGAATCTCGATCATAATGATACACATATTCATAATATTGATGCCAAAAGATGCAAAGTTGATAATGATAGTGCAACATATTTGTGGCACTGCCGTTTAGGTCATATTGGTGTAAAGCACATGAAGAAACTCCATGCTAATGGGCTTTTGGAATCACTTGATTATGAATCACTTGATGCTTGCGAACCATGCCTCATGGGCAAGATGACTAAGACTCTGTTCTCCGGAACAATGGAGCGAGCAATAGACTTGTTGGAAATAATACATACTGATATATTTGGTCCGATGAGTGTTGAGGCTCGCGGCGGGTATCGTTATTTTCTAACCTTCACAGATGATTTGAGCAGATATGGGTATATCTACTTGATGAAACATAAGTCTGAAACATTTGAAAAGTTCAAAGAATTTCAGAGTGAAGTGGAAAATCATCTTAACAAGAAAATAAAGTTTCTACGATCTGATCGTGGAGGCAAATATTTGAGTTACGAGTTTGGTCTTCATTTGAAACAATGTGAAATAGTTTCGCAACTCACGCCACTTGGAACACCACAGCGTAATGGTGTGTCCGAACGTCATAACCGTAGTTTATTAGATATGGTGCGATCTATGATCTCTTACCAATTTACCACTATCGTTTTGGGGTTATGCATTAGAGACAGCTGCATTCACGCTAAATAGGGCACCATCTAAATCCGTTGAGACGACACCATATGAACTGTGGTTTAGCAAGAGACCTAAGCTGTCGTTTCTTAAAATTTGGGGTTGTGATGCTTACATGAAAAAGTTTTAACCTAATAAGCTCGAACCCGAATTGGAGAAATGCGCCTTCATAGGATACCCAAAGGAAACTGTTGGGTACACCTTCTATCACATGCGTTGCTAAGAATGGATCCACTACTATGGAAAACCCTAGTAGTAGCGCGGGTTTAATGCCTACTAGTAGCGCGGGACACCGTGCTACTAGTAAGGCGCTACAGCTATTCCTTAGCAGTAGCGCGTGCGACACACGCTACTGCTAAGACATATAGCCGCAGTGTGTGTTCACTCCCGCTCTACTACTTATCGAGCTAGTAGTAGCGTGTTTACTCTCCATCGCTACTAGTATTATTTTTTCATATTTTTTTATTTTTAGTGTATTTATACGCCATTATAAATTTCTTGGTACAGTACCAATTATGAGGTTGTTATATCATTATGTCCATACCAGTGTGTCAAATGAAGGTGGATTAGGTTCAAGTGGAGGCAACATGTGGTGCATGTCAAAAGTATACTACTAATCCAAACATGATCTAGTTTGGACTAGTAGTACTTTCGATGTGCACCACATGTTGCCTCCACTTGAATCTAATCCGCCAACACAAGCTATTTAATCATCATAGTCATAGTGTAGCACATCATCATCTTCAAACTCATTCCAGCTAGCTAATCACCACCAACACTAGCTGCGGTAGCTATCTAATCACCACCAACACTAGCTAAAAATAATCTTCATAGTCATTACCACCAACACTAGCTATTTAGTCATCATAGTCATAGTGTAGCAAATCATCATCTTTAAACTCATTTCTCGCTAGCTAATCACTCCTGCTGCTCTCTCTCTCGGGTAAAATAGCATAAAACATGTATAGCACTTCCGCTTCATCATGTTGGACATGCAGATGAACATGTCTCCTAATCGTGGGTTGCGCTTCTGATTGCTGCCCCCTAGTACTTCTCTTCGATCGTTCACAATTTTGCTCCAGTCTTTCACTATAAAGCATTCCTCGCTAAGAAATCCTGAATGCACTAAAGTGCATTGTAGGATATCTTGGTCGTAAGCTAACCATTCTCATGCGATCTTTAGTCTTGATCCAATGAGGCACAACATTCATCGGGAGTCCCTGTTGAAGAACATCGTATAGTAACATACTTAGCAATGAAGTTTAGCTTAAAAATAATGTATGCAAAAGATGCACTGAGGACTAATAGTAAAAATCTTACCATCTTTCCTAAATAGATGTGACCATAGTTCAATACGATCACTATTGGTCGCACGTTTTGATTACTAAGATTTTTATGTCCACGAAAATAATTTGCCTTGACAGCATCAAGATCCTCAAGCCATGAAACATAATGACTTATCTCCTCGCCATTTAGTTCAGCCCCGGGACAGTGGACGGTCATGTCTACCAAGCGTCGGACATGTTTGCTAGAATGGAAATAAGCTATCAATAGAAATTAGCTCTCAACTTTTTTTGAATAAACAATATCGAAGACATAAATATGGTTGAGAAACTCACATAATGGTATGACCGGAGGCATCTGCACATCGACCCAGATGTTGATATTACCTTCAATATCATCTTCCGGACGAATATCAAAGGTGATAACCATATCAGGCTCAAATGCATAAGTCTTGCATAGTGCTTGCCAAGTTTTGCATTCAAAATAGGTGTAGGTGTTTGCGTTGTATAATTTTGCGTGGAAAGTATAACCATGCTCGGTCTTCAAGTAAACTCTTTAAACCTCCATAGTAGTTTTCATAGGACTGAAACCTATCTTATCCAAGACAAAAACTCTTGCATGGCAGAGCATACGCTAGTAGAATAGTAAAAAAATTATAAGTTGAAGCAAATGAAGCAGATGTCATGCTTAATTACCAAAAAAGACTTGTCATTGTGACTTACTATATCCACTTCGAAGTTCTCGTCTAGCTTGATGCTGAAGCGCCTATCATCATCTAGGAAGATTCTGTCGCACAGGCCGCACTCGTCTTCGCAGTATTCGAAAATACCGAAATCCTTTTCTTCGTCAGACATTTCTATGTTCATAGTTGAAACATTAATTGAAAATCGATCGAAGGCAACTACCAGGATACTCAACACATAAATCCGGGGCACTCGATATTTCCTACATATTCTGGCACAAGTCATGCCAAAATTCACGGAAAAATCCGGCATGACCTTTGCTAGAATAGGACATATCGAGCGCTTGAAATTTGCTGGAATGAAAATGAATCAACACTCCGGCAAAACATAGGCCACTCGGAGGTGTAACCTGCAAACATGACCGGCTACTTGGGCAAGCATATATCCTATTTGAGCAACACAAGATATACATTTCAAAATATCTTATAGGACTCATATTGACATGAGCATTCAATAAGAAAAACCAAATCGTAAAATAAATAAGTATTCAAATTAGCATGCATTCAATAAGAAAAAGTAAATCATCTCTTGCGTCCGTACATCGTCGAATATTATCACAAATACATCCCGAATAGTATCATACATATAACATCACTAATACAACTAAAACCCTAGAGAACGACGGGTATCGGCGCGGGCGGTGGACACCCAGAGAGAAGGAACCATCACAGGATATCATAGCTCCAGTGAGATCCCTGGAGAATCTGCCAGGTATTGGAGAACCTATGCTCCAACCCAAACAAGTAGCGACAAACGTGCGCCTCCTCCTCGCTGACACGGTGACGTACCACCTCCGCGGGGTCCTCGAGCCTCTGGACCATCACCGGCCCACGCGACCGCCACCAAAGAAGGTTCGGGTCAATGACGGGCTGACTCCTCACCAAGCTGCGCCCCCCCGGTAAGTAGCGCCTCCCAGTACCAGCTCGGCGGAGCCCAGTCCCGGACATGGCCCATCTGGTCAAGCAGGTGTCCTCCGTCGAGTCGACGACGAGGATGCGGGATAGGCATCGTCAACGTCGATGCGGGAATAATTGCTTTAACTAAAAAAATAACAACAAATGTGACATGTTCAACTAGTTCTATTAATTCATGTAGTTCTTACTAAAAATAAACTTACTACAAATAAAAATAAACTAGTACCTAATTAGTACCTAGTTCTTACTAACTAATTAGTACCTAGGAACTACTGCCCTAATTACCATCTAATTTGATGAACCTAGGGGTGGAAAGTGGTAGCGGATAATCCGAAATATCCGATATTCGTATTTGATCGGATATTCCAATTATCCAACTTAAAAGTCAAATAAGTGGTCAAATTTTACTCGTTTTATGATTAATCTATTTATCATTGACTTATTGTATGACACAAGTTGAATACTTCATGTCACATAGCTATTGACTAATACACTTAAGCAATACGTCGCTATTATTCATATCCGTCCCGAATCAAGAAAACATCCGAGCCGCATCCATATCCGATAACATCCGTATTCGCATTCGTATTTGTTTTGTAAATATGAAAACGGAAGTGGTAAGAGCACTATCCAATACGCATCCGATTCGTTTCCACCCCTAGATGAACCCTAACTAATTTGATGCAATTAAAATTTGAAGAACCCTAGGCAGAGGTAGGGGATGGGGAGGAGCAGGCGTGCTCACCTCGAGTGCCTGTGGCGAGGGAGGGGCAGGCGGCATCGAGGTCGGGGTCGGGGGCGGCGTCGAGGTCGGGGTCGGGGGCGGCGTCGAATCTGGGGGCGGGGGCGGCATCGAGGGTGTGCGGAGAGCGAGAGGAGAGCGCGCGGCAGCCGACGGGTGATGGCGGCGGCGACAACGGAGGAGTTGGTATTTGGGGGAAGTGGTCGTGGGGAAGGACGAACCGTGCGGTTAAGTCAAAAGTAGCAGTAGCGCGTTCGAGGAAGTGCGCTACTGCTAAGTTAGCTATAGCGCGTTCCTGGGTATGCGCTATTGCTATTCCTTTATCTTTTTTCCATTTATTTTGCTTTACATTTCTTTCCTTTCTCCTTTTTCTATTTCTTTCATTTTCATTTACTTTTCTATTTGCTTTCCATTTAATTTTATTTCCTTTAGCAGTAGCGCCTTTCTGCGTAAACGCACTGCTACAAAGCAAGTAGCGGTAGCATTGTTCGTAGTAGATCGCTACTACTACGTGTAGCCTATCGGCTTAGGAGTGGGAATTTTAGCAGGAGCACTTTTATCTTCAGGCGCGCTACTGCTACCATTGTATCTGTAGCACTGTTTACGCCAACACGCTTCTACTACTTAGCACTAGCGTGCTTTTTTAACACACGCTACTGCTAAAGTTCTGTGTATAAGGTTTTCCCTAGTAGTGATCCTTTCTAGAGAAGAAGTTTCTCTTCAAAAAAGTGAGTGGGAGGAATGTAGAACTTGATGAGGTAATTGTACCTTCTCCCGAATTGGAAAGTAGTTCATCACATAAATCAGTTCCAGTGATTCCTACACCAATTAGTGAGGAAGCTAATGATGATGATCATGAAACTTCAGATCAAGTTACTACCGAACCTTGTAGGTCAACCAGAGTATGGTCCGCACCAGAGTGGTACGGTAATCCTTTCTGGAAGTCATGTTACTAGACCATGACAAACCTATGAACTATGAGAAAGCGATGATGAGCCCAGATTCCACGAAATGGCTTGAGGCCATGAAATCTGAGATATAATCCATGTATGAGAACAAAGTCTGGACTTTGGTGGACTTGCCCGATGACCGGCAAGCCATTGAGAATAAATGAATATTCAAGAGGAAGACAGACGCTGATAGTAGTGTTACTATATACAAAGCTCGAATTGTCGAAAAAAGTTTTCGACAAGTTCAAGGTGTTGACTACAATGAGATTTTATCACTCGTAGCGATGCTTAAGTCTGTCCGAATCGTGTTAGCAATTGCTACATTTTATGGAATCTGGCAAAGGGATGTCAAAACTGCATTCCTTAATGGATTTCTTAAAGAAGAGTTGTATATGATCCAACAGGAAGGTTTTGTCAATCCTAAAGGTGCTAATAAAGTGTGCAATCTCCAGCGATCCATCTATGGACTGGTGCAAGCATCTCGGAGTTGGAATATATGCTTTGATGGGTTGATCAAAGCATATATAGTTTTATACAGACTTGTGGTGAAGCCTGTATTTACAAGAAAGTGAGTGGGAGCATTACAGAATTTCTGATAAGTATATGTGAATGACATATTGTTGATCGAAAATAATGTAGAATTTTCTGGAAATCATAAACGAGTGTTTGAAAGGAGTTTTTCAAAGAAAGACCTCAGTAAAGCTTCTTACATATTGAGCATCAAGATCTATAGAGATAGATCAAGACGCTTGATAATTTTTTTCAATGAGTACATACCTTGACAAATTTTTGAAGTAGTTCAAAATGGAACAGTCAAAGAAGGAGTTCTTGCCTGTGTTGCAAGGTGTGAAGTTGAGTAAAGACTCAAAACCCGACCACGAAAGAAAATAGAAAGAGAATGAAAAGTCATTCCCTATGCCTTAGTCATAGGTTCTATAAAGTATGCTATGCTGTGTACCAGACCTATTGTGTACCTCACCATGAGTTTGGCAAGAGGGTACAATAGTAATCCAGGAGTGGATCACGGAACAACGGTCAAAATTATCCTTAGTGGAATAAGGAAATGTTTCTCGGTTATGGAGGTGACAAAGAGTTCATCGTAAAGAGTTACGTTGATGCAAGCTTTGACACCGATCTGGATGACTCTAAGTCTTGATCTATATACATATTGAAAGTGGGAGAGATTAGCTAGAGTAGCTCCATGCAGAGCATCGTAGACATAGAAAATTTGCAAAATACATACGCTCTGAACGTGGCAGACCCATTGACTTAACTTCTCTTACTAGCAAAACATGATCACTCTTTGGGTGTTAATCACATAGCAATGTGAACAAGATTATTGACTCTAGTAAACCCTTTGGGTATTAGTCACATGGAGATGTGAACTAATCACATAAAGATGTGAACTATTGGTTTGGAATCACATGACGATGTGAACTAGATTATTGACTCTAGTGCAAGTGGGAGACTGAAGGAAATATGCCCTAGAGGCAATAATAATGTTGTTATTTATATTTCCTTACATCATGATAAATGATTATTATTCATGCTAGAATTGTATTAACCCGAAACTTAGTACATATGTGGATACACAGACAAACAGAGTGTCCCTAGTATTCCTCTACTTGACTAGCTCTTTAATCAAAGATGGTTAAGTTTCCTAGCCATAGACATATGTTGTCATTTGATGAACGAGATCACATCATTAGAGAATGATGTGATGGACAAGACCCATACGTTAGCTTAGCACTATGATCGTTTAGTTTATTGCTATTGCTTTCATCATGACTTATACATGTTACTATGACCATGAGATTATGAAACTCCCGAATACCGGAGGAACACTTAGTATGCTATCAAACGTCACAATGCAACTGGGTGATTATAAAGATGCTCTACAGGTGTCTCCGATGGTGTTTGTTGAGTTGGCATAGATCGAGATTAGGATTTGTCACTCCGATTGTCGGAGAGGTATCTCTGGGCCCTCTCAGTAATGCTCATCACTATAGCCTTGCAAGCAATGTGACTAATGAGTTAGTTGCAGGATGATGCATTGCAGAACGAGTAAAGATACTTGCCGGTAATGAGATTGAACTAGGTATGATGATACCGACGATCGAATCTCGGGCAAGTAACATACCGATGACAAAGGGAACAACGTATGTTGTTATGCGGTTTGACCGATAAAGATCTTCGTAGAATATGTAGGAGCCAATATGAGCATCCAGGTTCCGCTATTTGTTATTGACCGGAGATGTGCCTCCGTCATGTCTACATAGTCCTCGAACCCGTAGGGTCCGCACGCTTAACGTTCGATGACGATTTTTATTATGAGTTTATGTGATTTGATGACCTAAGGTTCTTCGGAGTCCCAGATGAGATGATGGACATGATGAGGAGTCTCGAAATGGTCGAGACGTAAAGATCGATATATTGGAAGGCTATATTCGGACATCGGAAAGGTTCTGAGTGATTCGGGTATTTTTTGGAGTACCGGAGAGTTACGGGAATTCGCCGGGGGAAGTAGTGGGCCTTAATGGGCCATATGGAAAAGGAGAGAAGGGCCTCAAGGGGTGGCTGCCCCCCCCCATGGGCTGGTCCGAATTGGACTAGGAGGGGGCGGCGCCCCCCTCCTTCCTTCTCCCTCCTCCTCCTTCCCTCCTTCTCCTACTAGGAATAGGAAAGAGGAGGGGAATCCTACTTGGACTGGGGAGTCCTAGTAGGATTCCCCACACCTGGCGCGCCCTCCTAGGGCCGGCCACCTTTTCCCTCCCCTCCTTTATATACGTGGCCAGGGGGCACCCCATAGATACACAAGTTGATCTTTTAGCCGTGTGACGTGCCCCCCTCCACAGTTGCACACCTCGGTAATATCGTCGTAGTGCTTAGGCGAAGCCCTGCGCGGTAACTTCATCATCACCGTCACCACGCCGTCGTGCTGATGAAACTCTCCCTTGGCCTCAGCTGGATCAAGAGTACGAGGGACGTCACCGAGCTGAACGTGTGCAGATCACGGAGGTGCCGTGCGTTCGGTACTTGATCAGTTGGATCACAAAGACGTTCGACTACATCAACCGCATTACTAAATGCTTCCGCTTTCGGTCTACGAGGGTACGTGGACACACTCTCCCCGCTCATTGATATGCTTCTCCTAAATAGATCTTGCGTGATCGTAGGAAATTTTTGAAATACTATGTTCCCTAACACCAGGGGACCCACAAGGCAGGGGGCGCGCCCCCACCGTTGTGGATGACTGGTGGGTCCCCTATGGTAATTTCTTCGCACAATATTTTTCATGTATTCCAAAATCATTCTCCGCGAAGTTTCAGTACTTTTGAAATTGTGCATAATAGGTATCTAATATTTGCTCGTTTACCAGCACAGAATTCCAGCTGCCGGCCTTCTCCCTCTTTGAGTAAACCTTATAAAATAAAAGAGAATAGGCATAAGTATTGTACCATAATGTGTTATAATAGCCCATAATACAATTAATATCAATATAAAAGTATGATGCAAAATGACGTATCACCAAGCAACTTGGGTCGCTACCCCAGTCCTGAATGCCATGGAACAAAGAAGTAAAAGAGATAGATAGCGGTATGCGCGGATGACCTATGAAGAAAAACAGGAAAAACTGAAAAAGCAACATGAAGCCTATCAGCAAAACAAAACAATTAAAAATTCAACTCAGTTGCAAAATAAGTGGACACAGGGGAGAAAATATGTGCAAATATGGAGCTAGCACAAAAGACAAAAAAATGCGCATGAGAAAGGTAGAACGTAAAACCATTACTGTTGAAGGAATCAGACCGGGGCAACATCCCAGACACGCCGTCGAGCTCTATATCTGGTACCCCACCACGACTAAGACGTCGAAGGAGGAAACCATATCTGCCATTCATCAACCACGAATCTAGCACACATTATGTCTTTCAGATGTCATCGATGCATACCATAATCTGCATCCGCTTCTGGACTACCTCCCAAGCTCCACACCGGCGTTGGAGCAAACACCATCGCAATGACGTAGCCCGAGGACACTGATCCACCACGAGGATGCTGCCGCCACCACATCATCCTTACTTAAACAGACTGATTTCCAAATCCATCCCCAACCATAGGACCGATTGCCTCGTTGGGGACAGACTGAACTTTCTTTATTCAGCACCGCCATCGCGGCCTCCGAAATGAAGAGGATGGAGGGCCGAAAAACCAAAGCTACTCGGGCCTAACCTAAAGCTACACCATCCACACGAGCAGATCCGGCGACCCCCATCACCAGCAACGACCGAGGTCGCAGGCGGAGGGGAGCCACCGGAGGAACGAGGCGGAGGGACTCTCCTGGCGGCGGTAGGGTATCTAGTCGCGAGCTCGAGAGGAGAAAAGCGCGCCCTATCGATACGATTGATCGCCACGCCGAGTGATTAAAAGCTTTACTACCTCCAGAATCACTCGACCCATCTGCTCGTTCGCCAAATTCGTGCCCCCGTTAAATGGTACTGTGTTGGGCTAAGTCCCTCCACATGGAGGTGTGTTGGCAGCCCAACATCAGCCCATAAGTCCAACACATGTCAGCCGTTGATCTTCGTTGCATCCAACGGTTGAGAGCGCTTCCAAGGAAAGTGAAGCAAGGAGAAAACCCTAGCCACTCCACCCCTTGCTGGTGGTGGCTGCCATTCGTGAGAGTGAGAGAGAGAGCACACAAGAGAAAACACAACCTGAGAGAGGAAGAAGAAGAAGCAGAAGTTCTGTCCAGATTTGTTGCATCTGACTAGACAGTGTTCAAGCTGGTGGTTGGAGGCTCAAAGATGCTTGGATTGACCCCAAACTTGGTGAGCTCGTTCCTTACTTTGAGTACTTCAATCTGGTTAGCTGGCTTGAGGATTGGGTCAGTGGAGCATCAGATTTGAGAGTGGTTTTGTCAGCTCTGACTGCTGCAGTTTCAGAACAGAGTAGTTTTGGGAGACGAACAGTTTGGGTAAGCAAACGATGTCCGATTGAGCTGAAATTTGGAGGTGATCTCAAGAACTCGTGTGTCTACTTGTCTGCCAAATTTGGTGCTGTTTGGTTCAGCGGTTTAAGAGCATTTTGCAAAACACTGGAGGGTACAGAAGCTGTGTAAACTCTGCTTTGCTGAAATCTTGCCTCTTGTGGCTGTTGTTGCTGTTGCTGGTTGGCAACGTGGAGAGTGTGTTGTAAATCTCTCTAGAGGTTCTAGGGAAGACTTTGTACTCATCATTCTCATAGTGAAGTTGTGTGGACCGGTCGGTCCACAGCCGTGGTTTTTTACTCCTCAAGTTGAGGAGGTTTTTCCACGTTAAATCCTGTGTCACATGTGCATGTTGTTTGTGTTATTCGGCTGCTTACCTGTTGGTTGAAGCTGTCCTCAAAGTTCATCACAAGTGGAGGGGGCTGTGTAGTGTGCATATTTGCCGTGTCGGTGAATTTGTGCAGCGCATTGTTGCTGTCCAACCCCAACTAAGTGGTATCAGAGCCTTGGTTTGCTTGTGCAAATTGCTGAGTTTCTTGTGGTGAAAGATGGAAGTGAATACCAGCAGGATGATATCTTTGAATGGTATAAATTATCAAGCATGGAAGGGCAAGATGGAGGACTTGTTGTATGTGAAAGAATACTGGAAGCCAGTGTTCTCCACTGAGATGCCGGAGGGCATTGAGGAAGGTCAGTGGAAGGTACTTCATCGCCAAGTTTGTGGGTTTATTCGGCAATGGGTCGATGATAATGTTTTGAACCATATCATTGATGAGACACATGCACGCACCTTATGGCAGAAATTGGAAGAGTTGTTTGCCTGAAAAGAAGGTACAAACAAGATGTTCTTGATCAAACAATTGATGTGCTTGAGGTACAAAGAGGGCATTTTAATTGCAGATCATGTGAATACATTCTAAGGCATTATAAATCAGCTTTCTTCAATGGGAATAACATTTGAAGATGAAGTGAGAGCTTTGCTGCTACTAGGCTCATTACCGGACAGTTGGGAGACCTTTAAGGTCACGGTTTGCAATTCAGCACCTAATGGAGTTGTCACTTGGAATCTTGTGAAAACCAGGGTACTAAATGAAGAGTCCAGAAAGGTGGCTGAAGCTAGTTCTTCCTCACATTAGAGGTGCTAGTCACTCAGTCCAGGGGGAGAAGCAAGAGCAGAGGTCCAGGTAAAGGGGCAGAAAGAGGTAGGAGCAAATCAAAAAGTAAGTATGCTGATTATGAGTGCCATCACTGCCATGAGAAGGGCCACATTAAGTGGCAATATGACAAGTGGAAGAAAGACAAGAAGAAAAAGAAGAAGCAAGATCAGAAGCAACTTGACAGTGATAGTGACACAGAGGGCAACCGAGTTACTACAGTAGAAGAGGACATCATGCTTGTTATGCATGAAGAAAATGAGAGCAGATTTGGTTCCACTGTTGAGGAGAGGGTCACTGTTGTTTCTGATGAAACCGTCAACCTTGTGGATGGTGACGATATGATTTGGATACCGGACAGCGGTGCTACCATTCATGCTACATCTCGCAGAGAGCTCTTCACTAACTATATATCAGGTGATTTTGGTGTTGTGAAGATGGGGAACAATGATAGAGCAGCCATCATTGGAAAAGGAGATGTTCATTTGGAGACCGCAAATGGTACAAGGTTAGTCCTCAAATCTGTGAGGCATGTTGAGGCACTTCGTCTCAATATTATCTTGGTTGGTTTGCTTGATGGAGATGATTACTTGAGCAGTTTTGGAAAAGGGCAGTACAAGCTCATCAAAGGCAACATGATTGTTGCAAGAGGTAAAATGGTCTCAGTGTTGTATCATGTTCATGCTAAGCTCTTTAGTGCTTCTGTCAATGCACTAGAGAAGGATGGTCATTGTGCTTTATGGCACAAGAGACTTGGGCACATGAGTGAGAAGGGGATGATAGTGCTAGTGAAGAAAAAATTGTTGAAGGGTGTGAAAGGAGTTCACATCAAGAAATGTTCAGATTGTCTAGCAGGGAAGCAACACCGAGTTGCCTTCAAGACTCTACCTCCTCACAAGAAGCCCGAGAAGCTGGACTTGATACATTCCGATGTTTGCAAAATGTCGGTAAGATCCCTTGGTGGTGCTAAGTACTTTGTGACTTTTATTGATGACTTTTCCAGGAAAGTTTGGGCCTTCACTTTGAGGACCAAAGATCAAGTACTAGGTGTATTCAAGCAATTCCAAGCCTCGGTTGAGAGAGAAACTGAGAAGAAGATCAAGTGCATTCGCACTGATAATGGAGGAGAGTATATTGGGCCATTTGATGCATATTGCAAGCAGCAGGGTATTAGGCATCAATTTACTCCCTCGAAGACACCACAGCTGAATGGTCTTGCTGAGAGGATGAACAGGACAATTGTGGAGAGAGTTAGATGCTTGTTGTCAAGTGCAAAGCTACACAAACACTTTTGGGGTGAGGCTTTGATGACTGCAGTTTATCTTATTAATCTCTCACCAAGTTATCCTTTGCAGGGAGATGTTCCTAACAGGGTCTGGTGTGACAAGGACATCTCATATGACCACCTGAAGGTTTTTGGGTGCAAGGCCTTTATTCATATTCCTCAAGATGAAAGGTCAAAGCTTGATTCGAAGACACGGCAGTGTATCTTTCTTGGTTATGGTGGTGATGAGTTTGGCTGCAAGCTGTTTGACCCTATAGCAAGGAAAGTTGTGAGAAGTCGTGATGTTGTGTTTGTTGAAGACCAAACAATTGAGGATATTGTGAAGACAAAGGGGTAGGTTCCTCCTCAGCAGCAGCAAGACATGATTGATTCTGACCCAGTTCCTGCAGCTCCAGCTCCTGTGCAAGTTGAAGCAGATGCAGAAGATGTACATGGTGATGTACATGGTGGTGCAGGTGAAGAAGATGCTCCCCAACAGCAGCAATAAGAGTATGATGTTGAAGTTGATGATCCGGATCAGCAGGAAGCACCAGCACCAGAAAGTCCACCATCTGCTCCACTCAGAAGATCCAACAGGGGTCGAATTCCTTCCAGCAGGTATCCCTCAGATCAATACGTGGTGTTATTATCAGATGCAATGCAAGATGAGCACAAGGAGTGGAAAAATGCTATGCAAGAAGAGATGGATTCCTTGCATAAGAATCATACTTATGAGTTGGTGAAGTTGCCCAAGGGCAGGAAAATTTTGAAGAACAAGTGGGTCTACAGAATCAAGCAAGAAGAGCACACATCACATCCAAGGTATAAGGCCAGGCTAGTTGTAAAAGGATCCGGCCAGAGAAAATGCATTGACTATGATGAGATATTTTCTCCGGTTGTGAAGATGACATCCATAAGAGTAATCCTTGGCATGGCAGCAAGTCTCAACTTGAAGGTTGAGCAAATGGATATGAAGACTGCATTCCTTCATGGTGAGTTGGAGGAAGAAATATACATGGAACAACCTGAGGGGTTTCTTGTGAAAGGCAAAGAAGACTATGTGTGCAAGCTGAAGAAAAGTCTCTATGGCCTGAAACAAGCACCAAGACAATGGTACATGAAGTTTGAAACTGTCATGGGGGAGCAAGGCTACAAGAAGTGTAGCTCAGACCATTGTGTGTTTATTCAGAGGTTCTCAGGTGATGATTTCATCATATTATTGCTCTTTGTTGATGATATCCTGATTGTTGGCAAGAATGTCTCTAGGATTGCTAAGTTGAAGAAGGAGTTGAGCAAATGTTTTGCTATGAAAGACTTAGGTCCAGCAAAGAACATTCTCGGAATGAGAATTGAGCGAGACATAAATTGCAACAAGTTGTACTTGTCTCAAGAGAAGTATATTGAGAAGGTACTTCAGAAGTTCAGGATGGAAAATGCTAAAGTTGTGAGTTGTCCACTAGCAGCCCATTTCAAGTTGAGCAGAAAGCAATGTCCTACCACTAATGAGCAGAAAAAGGAAATGCATCATGTTCCTTATGCTTCAGCGGTTGGGAGTTTGATGTATGCTATGGTGTGTACAAGGCCTGACATTGCTCATGCGGTTAGTACTGTGAGCAGATTTATGTCCAATCCAGGAAGACCTCATTGGGAAGCCGTGAAGTGGATTTTGAGATATCTTCGGGGCAGCACAAATCTGAAACTTTGCTTCGGTGACGGTGAGGCCAAGCTGATTGCTTTTTCAGATTCTGACATGGCTGGAGATGTTGACAGAAGGAAGTCTACTTCAGGTTACTTGGTTACCTATGCAGGGGGAGCGATGTCATGGCAAAGCAGGCTGCAAAAGTGTGTGGCATTGAATACAACTGAAGCTGAATTCATTGCAGTAACAGAGGCGAGCAAAGAGCTATTGTGGCTGAAACGGTTGGCTTGTGAGCTTGGTTTTAAGCAAGACAAGTATGTGTTGTTTTGTGACAACCAAAGTGCTATCCACTTGAGTAAGAATGCAAGTTTTCATTCAAGGTCTAAGCATATAGAAGTCCGTTATCATTGGATTCGAGTTGTGTTGTATTCCAAGAAAATGCAACTTGAGAAGGTTCACACCGATGACAATGTGGCTGATATGTTGACTAAAGTGGTGACAAGGAAGAAGCTCGAAGTATGCCGCCGGCTCGCTGGCATGGCTGCCGGAAGGCAGTGAGACCCTCCATGATGTCGGGAGGGGGAGTTTGTTGGGCTAAGTCCCTCCACATGGAGGTGTGTTGGCAGCCCAACATCAGCCCATAAGTCCAACACATGTCAGCCGTTGATTTTCGCTGCATCCAACGGTTGAGAGCGCTTTCAAGGAAAGTGAAGCAAGGAGAAAACCCTAGCCACTCCACCCCTTGCTGGTGGTGGCTTCCATTCATGAGAGTGAGAGAGAGAGCACACAAGAGAAAACACAACCTGAGAGAGGAAGAAGAAGCAGAGGTTCTGTCCAGATTTGTTGCATCTGACTAGACAGTGTTCAAGCTGGTGGTTGGAGGCTCAAACATGCTTGGATCGACCCCAAACTTGGTGAGCTCGTTCCTTACTTTGAGTACTCCGATCTGGTTAGCTGGTTTGAGGATTTGGTCAGTGGAGTATCAGATTTGAGAGTGGTTTTGTCAGCTCTGACTGCTGCAGTTTCAGAACAGAGTAGTTTTGGGAGACGAACAGTTTGGATAGGCAAACGATGTCCGATTGAGCTGAAATTTGGAGGGGATCTTAAGAACTCGTGTGTCTACTTGTCTGCCAAATTTGATGCTGTTTGGTTCAGCGGTTTAAAAGCAGTTTGCAAAACACTGAAGGGTACAGAAGCTGTGTAAACTCTGCTTTGCTGAAATCTTGCCTCTTGTGGCTGTTGTTGCTGTTGCCGGTTGGCAACGTGAAGAGTGTGTTGTAAATCTCTCTAAAGGTTCTAGAGAAGACTTTGTACTCATCATTCTCATAGTGAAGTTGTGTGGACCGGTCGGTCCACAGCCGTGGTTTTTTACTTCTCAAGTTGAGGAGGTTTTTCCACGTTAAATCCTGTGTCACATGTGCATGTTATTTGTGTTATTCGGCTGCTTACCTGTTGGTTGAACCTGTCCTTAAAGTTCATCACAAGTGGAGGGGGCTGTGTAGTGTGCATATTTGCCGTGTCGGTGAATTTGTGCAGCGCATTGTTGCTGTCCAGCCCCAACATACTGTACGTATTTACTATAGATTTTTTTTATGAAATTAAAAGGCTACATCTCGATCACAACGGATCGGTTCAGGATTTTGTCACTTGTAACAAACAAGCAATCTATTCAGTTCTTGAGAAATCAAACGTGTACTCGGATCCTAATGCGAACTGATCGGGAGTAACACCTATATATATGTATAGTACTATACGTGATTATATATGTAGATCGATCCACCAAAGGACTAGCTAATTTCCCTGTAACAAGTCAAAACCTAGGTCCGCCGCAAAGAAGAGAGTCAAAAACCTAGGTGTTTGTGGAATACTTCTTTCCTTACGCTCGCACAATCTCCCGGCGGCAGCGGCCATGGAAAACGTGACTGCCTCGACGAACCGCTTGTCGTCCGTCACCGGTGCGCACCTGTTCAAGATCGCCGGGCACTCCCTGATCAAAGGCACCGACCTGTACATAATGTCCAAGACCTTCCGCGTCGGCGGTCAGGACTGGGCTATCCAATATTACCCCTACGGCCAGAAGGAGAAGGACGACGGCAATAAGGAAGCTGGCAATAAGACAGCCGGCAGCGGAGAGCATACGTCGGTTTTTCTCTACCTGAAGAACGCCACCCAGGGCGATGTCAGAGCCAACTTCTGGTTCTCCCTCCAAGACCCTGCGTCCCCGGAGAAGGGGGAGAAGAACAGAAGAGGCGGCGAGACACGCGACTTCAAGTCCGGAGCACAGTCATGGGGTTACATCAAGTACGTACGCAAGGCCGATCTGGCTGCATCGGGATGCATCAAAGATGACTGCCTAGTGATCAAGTGCACCGTCGAGGTCATTACCTCCGAGCGCTTCGACGACCACGGAGAAGATGAAGTCGTGGCCGTGCCGCCCTCCGAACTGATCCAGAATATCGGCAGACTTCTTGACAACGGCCTCAAAGCGGACATGACCGTCAAGATAGGCTTGTTTAAAAGGTTCAAGGTGCACGGTTGCATCCTCGCTGCGCAGTCGCCAGTCTTCCGTGCGCAGCTGTGCGGCTCCATGCTGGAGAGCAGGAGAAGTAGCATCCGCATCAAGGACATGGACGCTAGTGTTTTCGAGGTCCTGCTGCACTACATGTACAAGGACTCCCTGCCTCCATTCATGGAGGAGACCACCGAAGAGGCTACAAACATGGCACAACATTTGCTTGTCACAGCCGATCGGTATGCCATCGAAAGATTGAAGCTGCTTTGCGCGAACAAGCTGAGCAAGACGCTTGATGTCAACACCGTGGGTTTTACTCTGGATTTTGCTGAGAGAAACAACTGCCAGCAACTCAAGGATTGCTGCGTCAAGTACATGGTACGGAACCGTGATAGGTTTAGAGAAATCATGAAGACCAAAGGGTTCATGCAGTTAACCCAGAATTACGGAAGCCTTGGATCTGAAATTATTGACAAAGCTTTTGCTAATTAATAACCTGTAAAAGGGACAATCAATCGTATTTGACGGTATGACATTATACTTTGCATTTTTAATTACTGAATTTTCTACATCTTTCTCCTACGTGAGTTGTATATTTCCTCTTGTCTCCATCGTCGACATATGGATCTTCTCTGTCTGATGCGCGGATTTTCCTCCATGCACAGTAGGTCCCATGCATGTCAGAGACGTTGGATTGCTTTGAGAGATTGATGTACTTTTATGCGAGGCATTACAACTATGAAATTGTTTTATTTGATTTATTGCACATTATAAAGTAATGTAAACCAGATTGTTGCAAAGATGACGTGGCTGGATGTGGCCCTAATGCAAACTAGCCTTCCTAGAGCTCTGTGTGCTGTGTGGGTGTCACACACAGTCATCCTCCTGTCCCAACCGTGTGCGATATGCCATCATAGCAAATATATACTACAAGCGGGTGCAATAATGTGGTGCCCATACCAACAACAAGCTAGTTGTGAAGGGTTGAGGTATCGTGTGTAATGAGCTGGTTAAGGATCAAATTTTAACTTCCTTAGTTTTCTACTAGCGGGCGAAGGCATAGTGTATTAATTAGCCTGTTGTTGGCTTAATTGTAGGTTGATTTGCTCGTGCTTGTGTTTGCTATTGGTAGTTCTTCATTGTGTCTTATCAAGTAGCATGAGGAACAATACAGTACACAATATATGTTTTATGGTAGCTAAAAGGAGCACTTATCTACACAATTACAGGTATCACACTAGTGCAGACGGGCCCGCGGGCAATCAATTGAACTTACATCTTATTTCATGTTGTTTTCCGTGAACGGCCTCCCACGTCGGCGAATCTTGCACACCGCCCAGAATGGTGGGTGAGGGAGTCCTGGACTAAGGGGTCCTCGGACGTCCGGCCTGTTAGCCATGGGCCAGACTGATGGGCTGTGAAGATAAGAAGACCGAAGACTGCACCCGTGTCCGGATAGGACTCTCCTTGGCGTGGAAAGCAAGCTTGGCAACCAAATATGTAAATTCCTTCTTTGTAACCGACCGTGTGTAACCCTAGATCCTCCGGGTGTCTATATAAACTGGAGGACTTAGTCCGGGGAGGAGATAGACTCATTACCATAGTCATACAAGCTAGACCTCTAGGGTTTAGCCATTACGAACTCGTGGTAGATCAACTCTTGTAATACTCATATTCATCAAATCAATCAAGCAGGAAGTAGGGTATTACCTCCATAGAGAGGGCCCGAACCTGGGTAAACATTGTGTCCCCTGTCTCCAGTTACCATTGACCTTAGATGCACAGTTCGGGACCCCCTACCCGAGATCCGCCGGTTTTGACATCGACATTGGTGCTTTCAATGAGAGTTCCACTGTGCCGTCATCAAAAGGTTCGATGGCCCCTTCAATCGTCAACAATGACGCTGTCCAAGGAGAAACCTTCCTCCCCGGACAGATCTTCGTGTTCGGCGGCTTCGCGCTGCGGGGTAACTCGTTTGACCACCTGAAGCAGATGGATAGCTATGCCCCTAGCCACCAGGTCAGATTTGGGAGCTTGAATTACGTCGCGTACATCTGTGGAGATTTGATCTTCGCCGGATTCGAGACCGCGGCGACCGCTCCTGGTCACCTTGATGAACATGACCTAAATCTGTCGTCAGACCGCATCCAGGAGATAGCTCCTGTAACCACACTCTGGCCTTAGATCCGGAGCATACTGCGGCAACCAAGGATGGGAGGCTCAACCCCACCACGGAGGCCATAGATTCCCCGGCGTTGGAGCCGCGCATGGACTTAACCTCACACAATATTCATGTCACCAGAACTCCGGACTCTTCTCTAGGTGTAAGTTCCGAACCATGCGGGCCCGCGGACGCCGAACTTGATCGTTTATCGATCTTCGAGTTCAGCACCGCAGACATCTTCCAGCACTCGCCCTTGGGCGATGTGCTAAGCTCATTAAAGAACCTGTCCTTGGCGGGGGACTCACTGCCGAACTATGTTCGGTTCGAACTAGGGGCTGACGGTGGAGAATTTTGCTTCCCACCCGTCACCCACTTCATAGCCACGGTCGAGGATTTAACCGACACGCTTGATTACGGCTCCGAAGACAACGACGGTATGGACGACGATGCTGATGAAGAGCAAGACCAAAATCCGCCATTTACTGAATGTTGGACGGTCACTTCTTCGTACGATGTGTACATGGTGGATACACCCAAAACAACTAACGACGATGACAAAGAAAATCCAATCGAGAATAAACCTCCTGAGACACAGCAAAAACGCCGGCATCCTAGGCGCCGCTCTAAGTCACGTCATTCAAAATACAGCAATGCTGGCACCAGAGAAAAATAATACTCCGGATGATGCCGAAAACAATGAAGACCTTGCCGAGGTAACATCCGAACAGGAGGAATAAGAAAACGGGCAAGCTAGCCCCGACGAACAGGCCAGGCCCAATGACTCGGAGGACGGTAGTTATCGTCCGCTCTCCCAGGATGAGGAAAGCCTCGACAATGAAGATTTCATCGTGCCTGAGGAACCTCTCGAGCAGGAGCGCTTCAAGCACTAGCTAATAGCCACTGCAAGGAGCCTGAAAAAGAAGCAGCAGCAGCTTCAAGCTGACCAAGATCTGCTCGTCGACAGATGGACTGATGTTCTGGCAGCCAAAGAATACGGCCTCAGACGCTCAGCCAAGAGTTACCCGAAGCGAAGGCTACTACCCCAGCTCGATGAAGAGGCGTCGGAGCCCATACCTCCCTCGCGTAATGCGGCCGATGGACCAGTATGCGGTCGGGACAGTGCAGCGGACCGATCACCACGTGGTCGGAATAAAGCGGCAACTCAGGCCGAACAGCAGCCTGCTCCACGCCCCGTAAAAATAGAGACGAAACAGTTCGGGGTCATACGTACGACCTCCGGCAGACCCTGGATAGTAGAACAGGATATACGCGATCGATTTATGGATCGCGAGGACGTTCCTCGACATGTGATGATGGCTACCTATTCGGATGTGACAAACCTAGTCACACCCGAGCCGATAACCGCAGACGGACTCCATCGGAGCTACGACGCGATGCGGCCAGGTATAGAGGCGCCGCACACCCTCTTTGCTTCACTGATGAAGTAATGTATGCTACCTCTTGAGCATGCGTTGGTTTTTCCCTTGAAGAGGAAAAGGTGATGCAGCAAAGTAGCGTAAGTATTTCCCTCAGTTTTTGAGAACCAGGGTATCAATCCAGTAGGAGGCCACACGCAAGTCCCTCGTACCTACACAAACAAATAAGAATCTTGCAACTGATACGTCTCCAACGTATCTATAAATTTTATTGTTCCATGCTATTATATTATCTGTTTTGGATGTTTATGAGCTTTATTAAACACTTTTATACTATTTTTGGAACTAACCTATTGACCCAGAGCCCAGTGCTAGTTCCTGTTTTTTCCCTTGTTTCAGTGTTTCGAAGAAAAGGAATATCAAACGGAGTCGAAACGGAATGAAACCTTCTGGAGAAGTTATTTTTGGAAAGAAAGCAACCCGGGAGACTTGGAGTGCACGTCAGGAAAGCGACGAGGGAGGCACGAGGCAGGGGGGCGCGCCCTCCACCCTCGTGAGCCCCTCGCGGCTCCCCTGACGTATTTCTTCCGCCTATATATATATCAATATACCCTAAAAACTTCGGGGAACAGAATAGATCGGGAGTTTCGCCACCGCAAGCCTCTGTAGCCACCAAAACCCAATCGGGACCCTGTGCCGGCACCCTGCCGGAGGGGGGGAACCCTCACCGGTGGACATCTTCATCATCCCGGCGCTCTCCATGACGAGGAGGGAGTAGTTCACCCTCGGGGCTGAGGGTATGTACCAGTAGCTATGTGTTTGATCTCCCTCTCTCTCTCTCTCTCTCTCTCGTGTTCTTGAGGTGATACGATCTTGATGTATCGCGAGCTTTGCTATTGTAGTTGGATCTTATGTTGCTTCTCCCCCTCTACTCTCTTGTAATGGATTGAGTTTTCCCTTTGAAGTAATCTTATCGGATTGAGTCTTTAATGATTTGAGAACACTTGATGTATGTCTTGCCGTGCATATCTGTGGTGACAATGGGATATCACGTGATTCATTTGATGTATGTTTTGGTGATCAACTTGCGGGTTCCGCCCATGAACCTATGCATAGGGGTTGGCACATGTTTTCGTCTTGACTCTCCGGTAGAAACTTTGGGGCACTCTTTGAAGTACTTTGTGTTGGTTTGAATAGATGAATCTAAGATTGTATGATGCATATCGTATAATCATACCCACAGATACTTGAGGTGACATTGGAGTATCTAGGTGACATTCGGGTTTTGGTTTATTTGTGTCTTAAGGTGTTATTCTAGTACGAACTCTAGGGCTGTTTGTGACACTTATAGGAATAGCCCAACGGATTGATTGGAAAGAATAACTTTGAGGTGGTTTTGTACCCTACCATAATCTCTTCGTTTGTCCTCCGCTATTAGTGTCTTTGGAGTGACTCTTTGTTGCATGTTGAGGGATAGTTATATGATTCAATTATGTTATTATTGTTGAGAGAACTTGCACTAGTGAAAGTATGAACCCTAGGCCTTGTTTCCTAGCATTGCAATACAATTTACGCTCACTTTTATCATTAGCTACCTTGCTGTTTTTTTATTTTCAGATTACAAAAACCTATATCTACCATCCATATTGCACTTGTATCACCATCTCTTCGCCGAACTAGTGCACCTATACAATTTACCATTGTATTGGGTGTGTTGGGGACACAAGAGACTCTTCGTTATTTGGTTGCAGGGTTGCTTGAGAGAGACCATCTTCATCCTACGCCTCCCACGGATTGATAAACCTTAGGTCATCCACTTGAGGGAAATTTGCTACTGTCCTACAAACCTCTACACTTGGAGGCCCAACAACGTCTACAAGAAGAAGGTTGTGTAGTAGACATCAAGCTCTTTTCTGGCGTTGTTGGGGATATAACTATTTGTGTAAGCCGCCCATGAGGGGCCGGGTTACGCAAAGAGGGATTCATCAGAAGAAGCCCAAGACCAAGCATGAAGATGGCGGTTCAATAAAGGGTTTAAAGCCCACATGCGATTTAAGGCCCGTAGTGGTAAACCGCCATAATGGCATGACTTGTATCATAAGGTAGAATTAACTAGTCGCCGAGCCGGACCCTGTTTATGAGCCGGCCGAGACTCTGTAGACCGCAGGGCGTCAACCCGTGTATATAAGGGGACGACCCGCTGGCGGCTTAGGGCAAGAAACAACTCATCGAGAACCGGGCATAGCGTATTTCGCTCCCTGGTCATCGAAACCTCAAGCAATACCAACCCAACTAGACGTAGGCCTTACCTTCACCATAAGGGGCCGGACTAGTATAACTCTCTCGTGTCCTTTGTCCCGATTAACCCCTTCAAGCTTCCTAGTTGCGATGGCTCCACGACTAAGTCCTTGCAAGAGGACATCTGTCGTGGCAATTCCACGACAGTTGGCGCCCACCATGGGGCCATCGCACGGTGGATTTGAGTTCTTGAAGGGCAACTTCGAAGGGCTCAAGGGATACACGGTGGGCCGGATGACCAAGAGTCGTCGCGGCAAGATCTACATCGACGACGAAGGCTGGGGCCCCGACGCCGGCTCAATTGAGTACGGGTACCGGGTCCCCTTCGGCAGAATTCACGTCTTCATCGGCCGGATTGGTGAGCCGGACCCTGAGCCGGACAACTGCACCGACCTCGTCAAGACGGCTCAGCGTGCGTGACCCGCCCGAGCTCAACCGTATTATTGACAAAGCTTTTTCTAATTAACCCGTAAAAGTGACAATCCATTGTATTTGCCGGTATGACATCAAACTTTGCATTTTTAATTACTGAATTTGTCTACTCCCTCCGTCCCAAAATTATTGTCTTAGATTTGTCTAGATATGAATGTATCTAATACTAAAATGTGACTTGATACATCCGTATTTAGATAAATCTAAGACAAGAATTTTGGGACGGAGGGAGTATATCTTTCTCCTACGTGTGTTGTATGTTTCTTTTTCCCTCCATGTTGACATATGGATCTTCTCTTTCTGATGCGGATTTTCCTCCATGCACAGTAGGTCCTATGCATGGCAGAGATGTTGGATTGCTTTGAGAGATTGATGTACTTTTATGCGAGGCATTAGAATTATGAAATTGTTTTATTTGATTTATTGCACATTATAAAACAATGTAAACAAGAGTATTGCAAAGAAGGCGTGGCTGGATGTGGCCCCTCATGCAAACTAGCCTTCCTAGAGCTCTGTGTGCGGTGTGGGTGTCACACACGGTCATCCTCCTGTCTCAATCGTGTGCGATATGGCACCACAGCAATAGCAAATATATACTACAAGTGGGTGCAATAATATGGTGCCCATATCAACAACAAGATAGTGGTGATGGGTCGAGGTTATCGTGTCTAATAAGCTGGTTAAGGTTCAAATTTTAACTTTCTTAGTTTACTACTAGCGGACGAAGGCACAGGGGCATGCTGCGCCTGTGTATTAATTAGCTTGTTGTTGGCTTAATTGTAACTTGATTTGCTCGTGCTTGTGTTTGCTATTCGTAGTTCTTCATTGTGTCTTATCAAGTAGCATGAGGAACAATACAATAGACAATATATGTTTTATGGTAGCTAAAAGGAGCACTTATATACACAATTACCGGTATAACACTAGTGCAGACGGGTCCTACAAACGGTATTTACCCCCCTTTACATGACATAGTTTTAAACCGTCGCCTTACCTGTGCGGGCGATTAGGAGGAGGAGGAGGGGGGTTCCATCCCACATGACTCAGAAAATCGTTGCCGATAGTTTCTCTGGTCACACACGCGGTGCAAAAAAAAAAAACTCGTATGCGATGAGCCATTGCAAACAATTATATGGGACAAATCGTGTAAGATGTTTTTGTCATACCACACAGTGAATCCAAAACAAATGTTTCCATTTGAATGGTACATCACACACAATTTTCTACATCACATCGTCTGTGATAGGGGTAGCCATCAGAAACGATATTTATAATTTTGTCTTTTGTGTTATCGAATACATCACGCACGGTGCCTAGAAAAAATTGTATGGCATAGGGTTGTTCATCATACACAGTTTTTATAAATTTGCCGCAGTCTAGGGGAAACTACCTTGCCATGGCTATGGGAATAAATTTGCCATGGCTTTGGTAGTAAATTTGCCATGGCCTAGCAATCCAATACGCTATGGTATACGAAATTAAACAATATATAATTCATGATAAATGTAGAAAAAGTATCTCCTGGCAAATTTATTAAGTACTTTTCTAATTGATGGATAATTCGTAAAACAACATACTACATTGACATGGTGATTTTTTAAAACGATATAGTTTTTTGCATGGCAAATGCAGAAAATTTATGTTGTCATGTGACAAATTATATGGAATTTATAAGGATTTAATAAAAAAAAGGGGTCACATGGCAACTTGTCTTAAAAGAAGATACTGCTTAAATAGTGGCAATCATAGAATAATATTGTACATGCATGGGAAATTTATTTATTTTCTTGTTTTGCTAACAATCATGGAAAAAATTGCCATTGTTGAAATAATAACATTGCCATGGTTAAAAAAAGGCCGCTTATAGGCGCCGGCGCGCCGGCCGAACTGTTCAGCCGGTCCAGCCCCAGCAACCCGATACCACGATTAAGGGACGTTAAATCTAATCCCTGCTTCGTCTTCCTCCCAGTTATTCGCCTGGAAAAAAATGTACAACGCCCACAACGATGTTCGACACCCCCGTCATCCCCCAGCGACCAAGCTTGAAGAACCACCGTTGCGTCCCTGTCGCCGGTTGGCGCCCTCGCCGGCCGTCCTCGTCGCCGGGGCCGCCGCAGCTCGCCGGGGGCGCTCGCCAGATGCTGCTCTGCCTTTGCATCTCAATGTGTCTCGCACCCCCTGGATGCAGCTCCGCCTCCCGCGCTTGCCATGGATGCAACTTCGCTGCCCCCTGCGCTCGCCATGGATGGATCCCGTCCTCGCCGCCCGCGCACGCCATGGATGCAGCTCCAGCGATTGACTGGTTCCAGCAAATAGAATTTGCCTATTGTAGCATTTTTCGTTGTCGGTCGTAGCAAAATGGAGACACGGTTGTAGCATCTTGCCGGACGCCTCACGGTCGTAGCCGACAGTTAACTGGTTCCAGCAAACAAGGATGCCTACTGTAGCAAAAAATGATGCCAGATGTAGCAAAAAACCAGGGTGCATTTGAGGCGCTGTCTCCAGCAAAAATGCCTCGTCGCCGGCTCCAGCAAAAATCATTGATGAATGTACCAAAAATCGTTGGTGCTTGTAGCAAAAAAAAGACCTCACCAATTTCTCATGAACGATGAAAAGAAAAGGCAGTGGTAGCAAAAAAACTCGCCGGTCGTAGCAAAATTTGATGACGGTTGCAACTAAAAAAGACTGGCCAATTCTCATGAACTATGAAGAAAAAGATGATGGTAGCAAAAAAACTCATCGGTTGTAGCAAAAATTGATGCCGGTTCCGGCAACCACGGTGGCTGGTTCCAGCATGGGTGGGTGTTGGTTCCAGTACGCGGCGACAACGGCCATGGCGGAGCTCGCCAAAGCTGCGGTTGCAACCAGATGCGTGGTGGCTCCCCCATCGCACATCACCTCACCTTGGTCGCACATCACCAAGGTCGCCGTGGCTCGCCGTCGCCATGAAGCAAAACGAAGAGATGGGATCGAGAGACGGAGAAAGCAGAGATGCCCGCGTGAGAGGATAAGGCTAGCGGGACGCAGGCATGGGCCAGCCAGCCCACGTGGTCCGTGGTCGTGGCGTGTATTTGCTTGTGAGAGTTTGTGTCGCCAGATCTCTTGGCTCTCTTCGAATCCTGACAGTTGGTGTGTCTATGAACGAAAGCAATTGACTAGCTATTAGTGCGGCAACTTTGTCATCTTGTTTCATGTTGTTTTCCGCGAACGGCCTCCCACATCGGCGAATCCTGCACACCGCCCAGAATGGTGGGAGAGGAGAGAAAATCCGTGCGCGAGATAGAAGAGGGTGTTGTGCATCTCCCAAAAATATCAAACCAGGGGAGCATTGAAAGGGAGTGTTTTCGCCTGAAATTAGTGTTCGGGACCCAATCACTAAGCGCATGTCGGGCGTCCTCTCTGTGGCCGCGTGTAGGCCGCGTGTGTCAGAAGGCTCGGCCGTTCCACCGGGCACCGGATGCGGTAACCGTCCATCCGCATGGGACGGCTCACACACGCGTTCGGCGATGCTGAATAGCTCAGTTGCACTATTAAACATTTGGAAACAGACAAAGAAGTGGAGGACATTATGGGCTTGTCTCATCTGACGTGTTGCTGATGTCAAAACATAGATGGGACATACTTATTTCTCATCTAGATGAGTCCTCGATAGACCCTAATCAAATACTCCCCTCAATCTTCTGAATTTTGTATCCATTGATGTTCGATCGTGACATGAACACATCAGTTGATGCTTCGGCCTACTCGTAAGCCGGACGGCCGGTAAATAACAGATTATTAACATATGTTTCCGATCAATAAGAAGCTTGACGTACGTAATGATCTAGGAAATCGGCCGGTAATAAAGTTACTAACATGTATCCGATTTGTTCTTAAATAACTGTATGTACACATATATAGAGTATATGGCGGTGTGCACAAGCGTGCCCTGTCCATCAGATTTCTTTTAGAAAGTCGCTATGTCAATCTATCCGTCTGCCCTCCTCGATTTCTTTTCCCGGAACTTCTTAACTAAGTCAATGCCAGCGGCCACTGCACCCAAGCCCTCATCATACGATGTCATCCACGCCGGCGAGCACACGTTAAAGGTTGCGGGGCACTCCATGCTCAAAGAAGGCGATACCATGCTCACGTCCGGCCCCTTCAGCGTCGGCGGTCACGACTGGGCTATCGCCTACTTTCCGAACGGCGACTCCAGGATCGACGACGGGCAGTTCACGTCTGTTTTTCTCAAGTTGCTGAGTGCCAGCGAGGACGAGGTCACGGCGACCTACACCTTCAGTCTCCAGGATCCTGCATCGCCTGTGACCGGAGAGAAGAACAAACGCGGACCCGCCACCGCGAAGTTCTCGTCCAACCAGCTAGGTTGGGGTATTCCTAAGTTTGTTAGTAAAGCCGATCTGGCCGCGTCCGGGTGCCTCAAGGATGATTGCCTGGTGATCAAGTGCACCGTCAAGATTGTTACCACCAAACTCATGAAAGACAATGAAGACGATGGCAATGGCGACAACAGCGTTGTCGTGCCACCCTCCGATCTCCACAGCCTTCTGGACAGCGAGCTCAAGCCGGACATGACTGTTAAGATCGGTTGGATCAAGAGATTCAAGGTGCATGGGCGCGTGCTCGCTGCACAGTCTCCGGTCTTTCGCGCCCTGGTGGAGAGCAAGAGAAACTACATCCGCGTTGACGATATGGATGTCAACGTCTTCGAGGTCCTGCTGCACTACGTGTACAATGAGACTCTGCCCGACTTCATGGAGGAGACCACGGAACATGCTTTAAACATGGCGCGCCATTTGCTTGTCGCCGCTGATCGGTACCGAGATAGGGAGGCTAAAACTCATATGCGAGAGCAAGCTTAGCAAGGCTATAGATGTCAACACAGTGGGCTTAACTTTGGATCTTGCAGAGAAACATAGTCGCCAGCAGCTCAAGGCTTGCTGTCTCAAGTACATGCTAAGAGACGGTGATAGACTACGAACCATTGTGAAAACAGAGGGGTTCGAACAGCTTAAGCAAAACCGTCCACATGTGGTGTACGATATTCTCAGTAAAGTTATTGACAAGCTGTAACTTCGACACTTCTGCGTGACACCGAAGGAAGTGATCGTTATAATCAGTAATATTTGAGAACTGATGGAGAAAATCCGATTAATTTATGTTTCCATTGTTTATATTTTCTTTCTACTTTGATGTTTGCAACGTTAATATTGGCATTATATGATGATGACGGTGACTGTATGTATATTGGATTTATTTAGATTTCATAGTTTGTATTTTCTTTCGGAACATGGAGAAAATTGGATTTATTTATATTTCATAGTTTGTATTTTCTTTCCACTTTGACGCTTGCAACATTATCATTTGTATTGGACGATGATGGTGATGATTTGTGATGGTAAAAATAACAACAACAATGACGATTATGATGATAATACTTGATGATGATGTAGACTCAGGCATACAAAAAGAAGTGGTGTAATTTTAGGACCAACTACGTTGGGACATGTCGTGCGCCATTGTTAATGTGCAGTCCAGGGCCACCACAACTTGTCGTTTGTCATTGGGTAGGCGCCCGGTTAGTGAACTCACTACAAGAAATTGGAATACTGTGGCGAAAACCCTTAGGCGGTCAAAGAAATCATCACAGAAATACCTAAAGTATGATGTTTTGTACCTAGTGTCCTGATTCCCACAAACTATGATGGTTACAAAATCACCACCATGCGTTAGTCAATGTAAACGTCACTGAATCATGTGTGCACCGTCACACACAACCTGTCTACCAATTTTTGTGATGGTTTGCTAATTTGCTTGATGAATGCATTAGGGCCAGAATATGGGTATAACTTATGCATGAATACTGGCCCTGGGTCCCTGTTCATAAAAGTAAAATTGAAAGAATGATCGGAAGATACAAAATATTATAACTTAGGTAAGCGTAGACAACAACCAACTAGAGAGTGATATATAATAACCTCCGGAAACATAATGAACCTTATGAACATACACGAAATGCATGCCTAGCTTCGATATATGAGTTAACGAGTGAAAGTTATTCGTCAAATTTTGCATCAAAAGGTCGGCATACATTTAACATGATAAATAGATTCGTAGTTTCATCATTGCTCTATAGACAAGTGTAACCCTTTTCAACTTATATCTTGCCTCAAATATTACACACATAAATCACATGCTACTTATTTGATTCACATTCGTTGGACAAATAATAGCATGGACCAAGTATGTCTTTCACTTGAACAATATTCCACTCTATCCCCCTCGGAACTTGTAATCATGAAGAATTCCTAATAAGGCAGTTCATTGCGTTTCAAAATCAAATAGGTGACAAACGCATATGAACAATAGGAGCAACATCGCCGTACTTGAGAGAATCAAATGTCAAAGACATATCAAGGCTCACTGGACTTCAGGAATCAAGAGGGTTTCCAGATATGCTCAGATCTCTGGATTGCATGCATTGGAAAAAGAAGAACTGTCCATATGTTCAACAAGGGTAATACCAGGGCCAACATAAAAAGTACATGATCATTCTTTAATCGGTTGCAACGCAAGACCTGTGAATTTGGCACTCTTCCTTTGGCATGTCAGAGTCTCATGATGAAGCTCTTGCGTGCAACTATACCATCAAGGGGCATGAGTACAACGGGGAAACTATCTTTGTGATGGTATCTATCCTTCATGGGTAACCCTTGTCAACACCATCCCTGATTCCATAGGTAGAAAAGACACTTTTCAGCGAGGCAAGAAGGTGTTAGAAAGGATGTGGATAGGGCATTTGGAGTGTTGCAACCCGTTTTACCGTCATTCAAGACCTGCTAAACAATGAGATCTAGAGCTTTGTGTGATCATACACAACATGACTATGGAGGGTGAGGGTGATGCAATTTGCTAGGGTCTTTAAATTTAACATATGGATGATCTTGTCTAGCATCCAGAGCAGAATCCGATGTTGTTTGAGCAATTTCTTGAAATGCACCATTTGATTTGCTATCGAGGAATTCATACAAATTCAAGATGATCTAATTGATCATTTGTGGACGTTTCATATGGACAATTATAACACGTCTTGAATAAATGAATTCAAATTAGAACTATTTTATTTCAAAGCATTATGTTCCAATTGTAATAATTTATATAATTATAGTTGCATTCAAATATTTATCTTTGCGTCAGTAATGCACTGTGATATTTATCTTAGATTATTTTACTATCCAAAGTATATAAATACTGACGGACCAATATTGGAGGAATATGTTGGAACAACCGATCTAATGTCCGTGAATACATCCGAATGTGTCCGTGGAAATTTGGGGGCATTCGGTTCGGTAAAGACCATTGAAGATGCCATGACCCTCAAACTTTAATTCAAGGGACAATTGCATTTTTACCCCTAGTTAGTTCCTACCTACGGGTTTTGCCCTTACTTTTCGAGCTTGCTCAGTTTTGCCCTTACTTTTTCCGTCGTGGTCCCTTGAATGCCCTTTGACCGTTTGACCAAAACTTTGAAAATTCATAACGAATTCATATGAACTCAGAAAAATACAAATAAGATATCAAAATGTTCAGATAAACATTACCTTTATGTGCATATCATTTGCATTCAGGACAAAAGCACCCTTTAAACCACTTGAGGTAATTAATGGTATTAACATTATTAAAAATAAAAAGGTATAAACAATAATTTTTTTCATGAATAAAAATTACATGCAATGTAAGTGATGTTTTCTGAACATCCAGATATCTTATTTGCATTTTTCTGAATTCGTATCATCTTGTTATGAATGTTATAAGGACTTTGACCATTATTTGGAAACTTCATAACAAGTTGATACGAACTCAGAAAAATGCAAATAAGATATTAGGATGTTCACAAAACATCACCTACATTTGCATGTAATTTTTATTCATGAAAAATATATTCTTTATACCTTTTTATTTTTAATAATGTTAATAACATTAATTACCTCATGTAGTTTAAATGATGCTTTTGTCTTGAATGCAAATGATATGCACATAAAGGTAATGTTTATCTGAACATTTTGATATCTTATTTGCATTTTTCTGAGTTCATATGAATTAGTTATGAATTTTCAAAGTTTTGGTCAAACGTTCAAAGGGCATTCGAAGGACCTCGACGG
The DNA here is from genome assembly GCF_003073215.2 of Triticum urartu. Lineage (NCBI taxonomy): Eukaryota > Viridiplantae > Streptophyta > Magnoliopsida > Poales > Poaceae > Triticum > Triticum urartu. The sequence continues at coordinate 69,211,047 of NC_053027.1, forward strand.
AAAAAGTAAGGGCAAAACTGAGCAAGCTCGAAAAGTAAGGGAAAAACCCGTGGGTAGGAACCAACTAGGGGTAAAAATGCAATTGTCCCTTAATTCAAACTATACACTTTAAATAGATTTTATGTTTAAACTACATATTTTCAGGAAAAAGCTTACCTTCCGCCACCCGATCGTGCGGGCGCATCCGCTGGCTTCGTGTCCGTCAGATCCAGATGGACAAGTGCACCCCCATGTCCATGTGTTTTTGCAACTGAGACTTTGTTTCGAAAAAGAGAGATTTGCAACTAGCTGGCTTTTTGCAGCGGCGGTGACTCGTGCGGTCGGGATGGTGATGGCGGCGGCTAGGACTGCGACGACGGCGAGGATTCCAGCTGAATCTCGCCGGATCCGGCGAGGATGACTTGCAGACTGGAGGTTGGGACGCCCGGGAGCGGCGGGAGCTCGTCTCGGCGAGGTCTGGCGCGGTTGAAGGCGAGGTGACTTTGGTCGGAGGTCCGGTGCTCGCCGGCGGCGACGCGAAGGGGAGGACGGGCGGCGCCTATCCTCCCTCACCACCATCCGACGAAGCTCACGGTGAACGACGGTTTCGGGGGAGCATGTTTCCGAATAAAGCTCTTGTTGCAATAGTCAGCGTGTTTATGAAACAAAGCTCTTGTTGCAAAGAGGGACCACATGCAGAATTCTTTAAAATTCTGCAACAAGACCTTTGTTGCGAAAAATTTCTGAAGCAAGATCTCTGTTGTAGAAAATAAAAAATAAAAACACAGGCACGGGCCATCTTTAAAATTTCTGCAACAAGATCTTTGTTGCGAAAAAATTCTGCAATAAAATATCTGTTGCGAAAAAAATACAGGCTCGCGCGATTGCAACAAGCAGACTGTTGCAGAAACACCACTCTTGTTGCAAAGGATGGTTGCTTACGTTATGTTGGTAGATTGGACGGTCATTAATGTGTCAATTCAATGGTCAGCAAGGCGGCGGATACTTTTTGAATTTTCGTCGGTGGATGCGTAGCGTCGCCCATATTTTCCTCACCTAATAGAATTTATGTTTGAACTATGTTTTGTCCTATTCAAATTAATTTATGTTTGAAATATGTTTTTCTTTCTGAATAATTTTTATTTATTAGTCAACGAGCATGAACTTGTACTAGGGAAATGATTCTGATCAGCCGACCGATCTAGCGCAGGGCGTCCGCTATTATGTGTAGGAATTTTTCGGCAAGTGGCTTTGCCGCTGCACTGAAACCGGATAAGTTTACCGGTACGTACTTTAAGCGTTGGCAGACTAAGACCACGTTATGGCTCACGGCTATGAACGTGTTCTGGGTCACCGGTGTCTCTACGGGAACGATTGCTCCTGAACAGGAGAAGGCGTTCAAGGAGGCCACCGTTGTGTTTCTCGGAGCAGTTCTTAGCGTGATCGGAGATAAACTAGTCGACGCATATTTACATGTGCATGTCGCCAAGGACTTGCGGGAGGCGCTCGAATCTATGTTCGGGGCAGCCGATGCCGGGAGCGAGATGTATATTATAGAGCAGTTCCACGATTACAAGATGGTTGAAAACCGTCCTGTATTGGAGCAGGCTCATGAGATAATATGCATTGTTAAGGAGCTTGAACTTCTTAAGTGCGAGTTACCGGGCAAGTTTGTCGCGGGCTGCATAATCGCTAAGCTCCCTAATTCCTGGAGGAACTTTGCCACCACTCTGAAACATCAGAGGCCTGAATTCTCTGTGGAGGATGTCATTGGCCATCTGAGTGTTGAGCAGAATTCGAGGGCAAAAGACTCGCATGGTAAAGGGGCCGAAGGGACTTCTGTCGCCAACATGGTGAACCAGAAGAACTTCAACTCCCACAAGCCCAAGGGAAAGAACGGTGTCCAACACAATACCGACTTTAAGAAGAAGGGTAAGAAGACCTTCAAGAATAACAAGAAGGATGAGGGCTGCATTACTTGTGGTTCGGTTGAACATTGGGCCAACAAGTGCCCAAACAAGTACAAGAAGCCAGGAAAGGACTCCAAGTCTGTCAACATGATTGTGGGCAACAATGAGAATGGTGCATCTGGGTACGGTAATCTGTTTACTGTTTTTTCAGTGTTTCAGCCCAACGATTGGTGGGTGGACACAGGTCCAGGTGTTCATGTGTGTGCTGACATTTCATTGTTCACTTCTTACCAGGTCACAGGCCACGGGTCCGTATTGATGGGGAATGGCGCGAGTGCTTCTGTTCATGGTGTTGGCATGGTCGATCTAAAGTTTACTTCGGGAAGGATCGTGCAGCTGAAGAACGTGCAGCATGTCCCCGCCATCAAGAAGAACCTCGTTAGTGGCTCCCTTCTATGTAGAGAAGGGTTTAAGTTGGTTTTCGAGTCTAATAAATTAGTTGTTACGAATTATGGACTCTTTGTTGGAAAAGGTTATGAAAGCGGAGGGATGTTCCGCCTTTCCCTCGCATATTTTTGTAGTAAAGTCGTGAACCATATTCATTCGAATGTTAATGAATCTGAGGTTTGGCATTCACGTCTTTGTCACATTAGTTTCGGTGTTATGATGCGGCTAGCCAAGTTGGATTTAATCCCGAGTTTCACTTTAGCCAAAGGTTCTAAGTGCCTTTCATGTGTGCAAGCTAAGCAACCTCGCAAGACTCACAAGGCCGCGGAGGAGAGACACTTGGCACCATTAGAACTCATACATTCTGATCTTTGTGAGATGAATTGTGTGTTGACTAAAGGTGGAAAGAAATACTTCATGACAATGATAGATGATTCCACTAGATATTGCTATGTGTATCTATTAAATACTAAAGATGAGGCTCTACACTACTTTAAAATCTATAAGGTAGAAGTTGAGAATCAACTTGAAAAGAAAATTAAACGAGTCCGGTCAGATCGTGGTGGAGAGTACTTCCCGAGTGGGTTTGATTCCTTCTGTTCGGAACACGGCATTATTCATGAGAGGACGCCTCCCTATTCACCCCAGTCAAACGGGGTTGCCGAGCGGAAAAACCTTACTCTAACTGATTTGGTTAACGCCATGTTAGATACATCGGGTTTATCCAAGGCATGGTGGGGGGAGGCTATATTGACGGCATGTCATGTCCTGGATAAAGTTCCGACAAAGGATAATGAGATCACTCCCTATGAGAAATGGGCAAAGAGAAGGACAACACTCTCGTACTTGCGTACTTGGGGCTGTTTGGCGAAAGGCAATGTGCCGATCCCCAAAAAGCATAAGCTTGAACCAAAGACTGTGGACTGCGTTAATTTGGGCTATGCTAAGAACAGCGTTGGCTATAGATTTATAGTAGTGAAATCTGAGGTACCTGACTAGAAGGTCGGTACAATTATGGAGTCTAAGGATGCTACATTCTTTGAGGATATCTTTCCTATGAGAGATATGCAAAGCACTTCTAGACAGGAATTTGAGGAGACTCCTGAACCTGCCATCCCTATGGAATATTATGAACAACCACATGATGAAAATCCTGAGGAGGATGACGAGGAAGCCCTTGGTAGGGGCAAGAGACAAAGGACTGCTGATGTCTACTATGCAACCTTCTCCTTGTAGACGTTGTTGGGCCTCCAAGTGCAGAGGTTTGTAGGACAGTAGCAAATTTCCCTCAAGTGGATGCCTAAGGTTTATCAATCTGTGGGAGGCGTAGGATGAAGATGGTCTCTCTCAAGCAACCCTGCAACCAAATAACAAAGAGTCTCTTATGTCCCCAACACACCCAATACAATGGTAAATTGTATAGGTGCACTAGTTCGGCGAAGAGATGGTGATACAAGTGCAATATGGATGGTAGATATAGGTTTTGTAATCTGAAAATATAAAAACAGCAAGGTAACAAGTGGTAAAAGTGAGCGTAAACGGTATTGCAATGCTTTGAAACAAGGCCTAGGGTTCATACTTTCACTATTGCAAGTTCTCTCAACAATAATAACATAATTGGATCATATAACTATCCCTCAACATGCAACAAAGAGTCAGTCCAAAGTCACTAATAGCGGAGAACAAACGAAGAGATTATGGTAGGGTAGGAAACCATCTCAAAGTTATTCTTTCCAATCAATCCATTGGGCTATTCCTATAAGCCTCACAAACAGCCCTAGAGTTCGTACTAGACTAACACCTTAAGACACAAATCAACCAAAACCCTAATGTCACCTAGATACTCCAATGTCACCTCAAGTATCCGTGGGTATGATTATACGATATGCATCACACAATCTCAGATTCATCTATTCAACCAACACATAGAACCTCAAAGAGTGCCCCAAAGTTTCTACCAGAGGATCAAGATGAAAACGTGTGCCAACCCCTATGCATAGGTTCATGGGCGGAACCCGCAAGTTGATCACCAAAACATACATCAAGTGAATCACGTGATATACCATTGTCACCATAGATACGCACGGCAAGACATACATCAAGTGTTCTCAAATCATTAAAGACTTAATCCGATAAGATAACTTCGAAGGGAAAACTCAATCCATTACAAGAGAGTAGAGGGGGAGAAGAAACATAAGATCCAACTATAATAGCAAAGCTCGCGATACATCAAGATCGTGCCAAATCAAGAACACGAGAGAGAGAGAGAGATCAAACACATAGCTACTGGTACATACCCTCAGCCCCGAGGGTGAACTACTCCCTCCTCGTCATGGAGAGCGCCGGGATGATGAAGATGGCCACCGGTGAGGGTTCCCCCCTCCGGCAGGGTGCCGGAACAGGGTCCTAATTGGTTTTTGGTGGCTACAGAGGCTTGCGGCGGCGGAACTCCCAATCTCTTCTGTTCTTCGGAAGTTTTAGGGTACGTGGGTATATATGCGTGAAAGAAGTACGTCGGTGGACCTCTAGGCTGTCCACGAGGCAGGGGGTGCGCCCTAGGGGGGTGGGCGCGCCCCCCACCCTCGTGGGCAGCCCGGGACTCCCCTGGCGTGCACTCCAAGTTTTTCCGGTAGCTTTCCTTCCAAAAATAACTTCTCCAGTTGATTTCATTCCGTTTCGACTCTGTTTGATATTCCTTTTCTTCGAAACACTGAAATAGGCAAAAAACAGCAATTCTGGGCCGGGCCTCCGGTTAATAGGTTAGTCCAAAAAATAATATAAAATTGGATAATAAAGCCCAATAATGCCCAAAATAGTAGATAATATATCATGGAGCAATCAAATATTATAGATACGTTGGAGATGTATCAAGCATCCCCAAGCTTAATTCCTGCTCGTCCTCGAGTAGGTAAGTGATAAAAAGAGAATTTTTGATGCGGAGTGCTACTTGGCATAATTTCAATGTAATTCTTCTCAATTGTGGTATGAACATTCAGATTCAAAGATTCAAGACAAAAGTTCATATTGACATAAAAATAATAATACTTCAAGCATACTAACAAAGCAATCATGTCTTCTCAAAATAACATGGCCAAAGCAAGCTATCCCTACAAAATCATATAGTCTGGCTATGCTCTATCTTCACCACACAAAATATTTAAATCATGCACAACCCCGATGACAAGCCAAGCAATTGTTTCATACTTTTGATGTTCTCAAACTTTTTCAATCTTCACGCAATATATGAGCGTGAGCCATGGATATAGCACTATAGGTAGAATAGATTGGTGGTGGTGGAGAAGACAAAAAGGAGAAGATAGTCTCAAATCAACTAGGTGTATCAACGGGCTATGGAGATGTCCATCAATTGATATCAATGTGAGTGAGTAGGGATTGCCATGCAACGGATGCACTAGAGCTATAAGTGTATGAAAGCTCAAAAAGAAACTAAGTGGGTGTGCATCCAACTCGCTTGCTCACGAAGAACTATGGCATTTTGAGGAAGCCCATCATTGGAATATACAAGCCAAGTTCTATAATGAAAGATTCCCACTAGTATATGAAAGTGACAACATAGAAGACTTTCTATCATGAAGATCATGGTGCTACTTTGAAGCACAAGTGTGGTAAAAGGATAGTAGCATTGTCCCTTCTCTCTTTTTCTCTCATTTTTTTGGTTTTTTTATTGGGCATTCTGTTTTTTTGGCCTCTTTTTTTCTCTATTTTTAGGCTCATCCTGACTTGTAGGGGAATCATAGTCTCCATCATCCTTTCCTCACTGGGACAATGCTCTAATAATGATGATCATCACACTTTTATTTACTTACAACTCAAGAATTACAACTCAATACTTAGAACAAGATATGACTCTATATGAATGCCTTCGGTGGTGTACCGGGATGTGCATTGACTCATGAGTGACATGTATGAAAGAATTATGAACGGTGGCTTTGCCACAAATACGATGTCAACTACATGATCATGCTAGCAATATGACAATAATGGAGCGTGTCATAATAAACGGAACGGTGGAAAGTTGCATGGTAATATATCTCAGAATGGCTATGGAAATGCCATGATAGGTAGGTATGGTGGCTGTTTTGAGGAAGGTATTTGGTGGGTGTATGATACCGGCAAAAAGTGCGCGGTATTAGAGAGGCTAGCAATGGTGGAAGGAAGAAAAGTGCGTATAATCCATGGACTCAACATTAGTCATGAAGAACTCATATACTTATTGCAAAAATCTACAAGTTATCAAAGCAAAGTATTACGCGCATGCTCCTAGGGGGATAGATTGGTAGGAAAAGACCATCGCTCGTCCCCGACCGCCACTCATAAGGAAGACAACCAATAAATAAATCATGCTCCGACTTCATCACATAACGGTTCACCATACGTGCATGCTACGGGAATCACAAACTTTAACACAAGTATTTCTCAAATTCACAACTACTCAACTAGCATGACTCTAATATCACCATCTTCATATCTCAAAACAATTATCGAGCATCAAACTTTTCTTACTATTCAACACACTCATAAGAATTTTTACAAATCATCTATGCTTAGCATATTAGGATTATTTAAACAAATTACCATGCTATTTAAGACTCTCAAAATAATATAAGTGAAGCATGAGAGTTCATCTATTTTTTCAAAATAAAACTACCACCATGCTCTAAAAGATATAAGTGAAGCACTAGAGCAAACAACAAACTACTCCGAAAGATATAAGTGAAGATCAATGAGTAGTTGTATAATTATGTAACTATGTGAAGACTCTCTAACATTTAAGAATTTCAGATCTTGGTATTTTATTCAAACAGCTAGCAAAGCTAAAGAAAATAAATGACGCTCCAAGCAAAACACATATCATGTGGTGAACAAAAATATAGCTCCAAGTAAAGTTACCGATGAACGAAGACGAAAGAGGGGATGCCTTCCGGGGCATCCCCAAGCTTAGGCTCTTGGTTATCCTTGAATATTACCTTGGGGTGCCCTGGGCATCCCCAAGCTTAGGCTCTTGCCACTCCTTATTCCATAGTCCATCGAATCTTTACCAATAACTTGAAAACTTCACAACAAAAACTCAACAGAAAACTCATAAGCTCCGTTAGCGAAAGAAAACAAAACACCACTTCAAGGTACTGTAATGAACTCATTCTTTATTTATATTGGTGTTAAACCTATTGTATTCCAACTTCTCTATGGTTTATAACACTACAAAAAAATACACTTCTGTGATGATACGTGTTTGTCACAGTAGGTCGCGTTTTTTGTCATGCATGTACATCCATGACAAATTTATGACAGAATCAAGATAGTCATACCTGTGCTGTCGTAGAAGTGTTCCATGACATTACCAAAATTATCATCACGTAAGTGTCCACTTCCATGACGATAAATCACGCGTCACAGAAGTGCTTTTGTCAAGGGTGACCGACATGTGGCATCCACCTTAACGGAACACCGTTAAGCTATCGGGTCAGGTTTTGGATCCGATAACCCGTTAACAGCCCCGACCAATGGGAAATTTCCACGTGTAAAATTCTTATTGGCCGAACGAAACACATGTCAGCTCGTTAGTGGGTCAGATAGGCGCCTATGATACGTCGACACGTGGCACGGCCCAACAAAGGCCCATTCCTGTGAAAAAGCCGGCCCGTTTGACTTGGTCAAAAGGTGGCGGGCCAGCCCATGGAAAGCCTGTTAACGGCTTGTTCGCATATAGCCCATTTACAGCCCGCTAACCCAAGGCCCATTACGCCCTATCTGAATTATGCCCAGTAGCATCATCTGGGCCATCCAATATGATTCCAGCCCGTTTTCACTTCTGGCCCATGACGTCTTTCGGCCCATATGAGGCCCTAGTAACTCTTGGCCTATTAACGGCCCGTGGTGAAACTGGCCCGTAATGAACAGTGTATTACTTTACACCTGTGACACTCCAAAAATTTTGATTTGGTTTTTATCAAAATCTTTATTTGATTTGAAGGAGGCTATTTAAAATTTTTCTTAAAACCTCTCCTTCTCAAAACTTTTATGAAAAGCATTTTTGGAACTCTTCTCAACCTTGATTTTTTGTCTTGAGAGCTTTTTATTTTGTTTTGAATCTACACAAATTATTTTTGAAATTTCCTTCTATTAAAAAGAAACCCTAGGGATTATGGGTTTATTCTTTTCCCATTCAGAAATTTCCCCTTTTGCCATGTCACATATTGACATTTCCTTCCAAAACCCATCCCTGCCATGGATCAAGTCAAGACTCCCACTTCCAGCAAGTTTCAAACCACTTTTGATTTTTATTCAATTTATTTTTTCCCTCAAAACTATTTCTGTGATTTGTTTTGGACCTAGGTGATTTGCAAAGGAACCACAAGTTTCCTTTTGAGTTTTAACTCCAACCAAACTCCTCTGACTAGTCCTTAGTACCCTCAACCTAGATCCATCAAGATCCACTTGTCCTTAGTTCAAATATTTCAAATTTTGCCTACTGCAAGCTTGGACCAGATTTTTCATTTTTGGTGAAATTCATACTTTCTCTTTTCCTAAAAATCTAAGGAAAATCAGGCAGCCCCTAGGTGCATTGAGAGGTCACCTCACCGAAGATCAGCTCCAGAAAGATTTCTCACATGCCAAAAACATTTCATCAAACACCTGGCATGCACTGTTTCTGTCAAATTCAGAAATTCAGACAACAGTTCAGACGACAGTGTCGTTTCATCAGAACCGCGGCGTCCATCTCGCCAGTGCACGCGTTGGCGTCTTGCTCCCTGCTCCTCCTGCTTATCCAGAGCGCCGCAAGGTTGCTTGGCCGGGCGCGGGCGTCGGTGGCGACGTGGCTCGCCAGCTCCGGCGTCTTCTGCGGTGGCAGAGCCACCCGTGGCGGCCAACAGAGGCCGGCCCTGGCTTTCGGCGCCGTCCGGCACCGCCCCAGCCACCAGGCGCCTCCGCATGTCCACCCGCTCCTCTGTGCACGACTGCGACACCGTCGCCGTGGCTTGGCAAGCACAGGGCCTGCTCTCTGCCGCCGACGGGCCCCCGAGGCGCCGTTCCATCGAAACCACGGAGCAGGCCAAATCCAACCGAGGTTAGCGTTTGAGTGGAGCCAGTGGATCATCTCGAAGCTGCCCAATCACCTAAATGGCCCGTTCAACCTCTGCACTGCCGTAACCATCGCCGGAGTTATCCCATTCTCGGGCACCGCCTCGGGCCGGCTATAAAAGGGGGCCCCGAGCTCGCCTTCGAGTAGCACCACTCCTTCCACCCCTCCAGAGCCATGCCCAGCCACTGGGAAGACCTCGGGGAGGCCTTCTTCCCCGACTCCGGCCGCCCCGATCCGCTTTGGGCTCCGGCATGATCCTCTCTGGTGTGGGCACCCCCGCCTCCCTAACACTGCCCGTAACCTCCTAGTGCACTCACTCGCCTAACCCAAGCCTTAATTTGGCATTTGCAGCCTTCCCCGACGAGGATCAACCTCGCCCGAACCACCGTCCGCCGGAGTTGGGGCCGCCGTCGACGTGGTGCTCGCCGACGCTCAACTCCACCACCCACAGGTGCGGAAGGACACCGTGAACCCGTAGGTACCCTTTGATCCCCCTGCCTCGCCGTGGATCGTCGCCGGCGACCACCGCGGCCCTCGGGCGCCAACGCCCTGTTTTGGTTTTCAAACCCGACGGGTGGGACCCCCCCGTCAGGTTTCTCTCTTTTTCGAAATGTTTTCTGAAAACGCCTTCGGGCAAAATACGTCTCCCCTCTGGACTGACATATTTATAACTGAAACGTTTTCTATTTTTATAAAATGAACCCTGGAAACTTTCTGTTTCATTACAAGAAAGTCCCTGGACTAAAGCCCTTATAACTTTTAAACAAAAGATGATTTTGACTTGAATCTTTTTCTGTCATCTTTATTTTTCTGTCTAGTTTTTTGTCATATTTATTTGAAAAATATTTGGGATACTTTTTGTGCACGCACGGTATTTATGTAGTACCCGATTTTCTTTTAATACATAGATACCGGAGGAGGTAAAGGAGACGCAAACTTCGCCGAGCTAGACTGCTACTTCTCCGAACCAGGAAAGCATGTTTGAACCTTTGATATGATGAGTGTTTTGCATGTTTGCTCGAGTAGTTTTTCTCATGGCATGTTTAGATAAGTATTTGTGAATGTTATGTGCATGCAAAGCAAGCATGTTTGAACCTTTGATATGATGAGTGTTTTGCATGTTTGCTCGAGTAGTTTTTCTCATGGCATGTTTAGATATGCATTTGTGAATGTTATGTGCATGCAAGGCAAGCTACAGGTGAGCTTCGAAGTTCGATATGTCCTTATGATGATAAGATAACACATCATGTGGTGACATGATGGGTTGCAAGCTGGTATTGTTGAAGCATGCCAGTTTTATGTCAACCGTTAACTGCAGTTCTAACGTGGGTCAAGTCTCGATCCCGTTCGTTTCCCCTTCGTGCTGCCACATGTTTTCTGCTAAGAGTGTGGTTTAGTAAGTTGCAAACCTCTTTCCTTGTACACACCAAACAGAGGGACCGCGATGAGGGTTCCATGGCCCTGGATTAAAGCCCGTCATCCGGTCAGGGGGCATGGGTGTTTTCGGTTGGGACTGAGAGGGGGCACCCCTTAGAGCGCGCAATATAAATTTGATCCCATGCTATTCGAGGTTGTGGCCTCCCCGTCTTAAGGTTTTTCTTGAACGTTGCCGAGGGTGATTCCTGGCAACAGAATGTGGAATGGGTGTGTACTGGTTAGACGCGTTTCTTCTAAAACACCGTAAACGAAACTAGTCCTTGTGACTACCGAAATCCGTTGGCTGTGGTTAAAAAGTACAAACTCTGCAGAGTCAAAACCATTCGAGTATCCATGTCCACGAGCAAGGACTTGGACATCGCCTCAGTGTCAGTGTCAGCCTCAGTGTCAAACCTCAGTGTCAACCCCAGTGACAGCCTCCAGAGAGTAAACATAAAACCGAGAGTGGTAAACTTGGCTGAAGGTTATTCATGTGAATAGACTAACTGGTTTATTATTATATGCTGAGTATTTCCTTGCGATGATTTAAATTCATGAGCTACTTAAATTCGAATGATAAACTATAAGCCCTTTATGTGATGTCGCTCAGACGTCCGACTCTGGCATGATTATATCTTCTTTTGATATAAGCCCTTTATGTGATGTCGCTCAGACGTCCGACTGTGGCATGATTATATCTTCTTTTGATATAAGCCCTTTATCTGATGTCGCTTAGACGTCTGACTGTGGCATTATTGTTATTTACTTTTGATATAAGCCCTTTATGTGATGTCGCATAGACGTCCGACTGTGGCACGTTCTGTCATTTACTTTTGATATAAGCCCTTTATGTGATGTCGCATAGACGTCCGACTGTGGCACGTTCTGTCATTTACTTTTCAACATAAGCCCTTTATGTGGTGTCGCCCCGACGCCCGACTGCGGCATGTTAATTTACTTTTACCTTTCGAGGCGTCGCTTCAGACACCCGATCGGTCTTCTGTTATTTTATTGGGATTTTGGGAGGACTACCGCCTGACTTCCTTTTATTTATCGTGCAGTGCAAGTTCTATTATTTGATTGTGCATGCTAATCTGCTCATGTGCATCATGCTTACATTCGTTATATCTTATGTCCGAACTGTCTTGCGAGTACATTCAAAGTACTCACCTGGCTTGTTGATTTGGCCAGATGTTGACGAAGGCGATCTTATGGATGAAGAGTTCGATAGCGAGTCCGACGCCTAGAGGAGTCCCAGTCAGTCACGTGCGACCCTGGAGTTGTTCCCTTGTATTATATACGCTTCCGCCACCCGAATAATATCATCAAGCCTCACTCCGATGCTTGATGAGCTGTAAGATTTCAGAGTCATGTCACCCACTTCACTGTGACATATCGACCACCACCTTTATTACGAGTCAGTAGTTATGCCACCATACTATTGTGTCATAACCGCCTTTATGTTAAATATAGGCGTGCTTGTAATAAATTGTTGAGCACCCTCAGCTCAACCATGTATAATATTTAGTACTACTGGATTTCTGTATCAAGGTTTTGTCTGCCAGTAAGAAGAATTCTTCTGTACTGGTCAACGCAAAGGTCGGCTTTTCAATAAATGTTTTATTGGAAAGGAGGTCCTGACCAACTTGGTATCAGAGCCAGGCTGACTGTAGGAATACACTAGGTGCGATCGCTAATAGGTTATTAGCTTATTTTATTATTCTGCATATTGTAGCAATTTTCTGTTGGTCATCATAAATTTATGATTTGACTATTCGGGATTTTGTCTACTTTTGTAGATGGCGAGCAACAATTGTGAGTCATAGGTGTTCGCCAATGTTCCTGAGGGGTTTATCAAGCTCCTCATCTCCATCACCAAGATCGCGGTCGGGCCATCAGTCCGTCCGGAGTTCATACTCTACCGGCACAGGCTTAGCGACAGTTTGTCTATGTACCAGGCCTCAGTTCAGTTCAAGGGAGGACGCTCTGAGTTCGGCCGCTTCCGTTTTTTCGGGAGGGCCATGCCTACGGAGAGGCATGCCATGCAGATGGCTGCCCGTGAGGCAATAGCTCGCCTCCGGGATGTTCTTCCTTCGATGAAGACGCGTCGCTACCGCTACCTCCCATGCCACGTGCCATACACTTGCCACTATGCATTCGCTTGCGCTAGGGGAGAAAGAGATGAGGCTATTGAGATGCTTGTTGAGTACCTCAAGGCACTTGAGGCAGCTTTCGACAACCTCGTGGACGACTTCGTAGCTGCTCGCATGGATTCCATCCATGGCTGCTCCGCCAACAAGAGGGAGCTCCTCCATATGGCACCACCACTGACATTCGTCTCGTTCTCAGCATCCTATACACCTGCCATATTAGCCACCGCTCTCCGCCTGCCTACCACTGAGGAGTTTGACCAGGTCATTGCCCCTACTCCAGTCAGAGCCGCATCACCTACCGCGCCTGCACCAGCTCCTCAACCCAGTACTTCGCGCCTTGAGCCTATTAGCGAGGAGGAGATTGAGTCTCCAGCACCACTAGGTCTTACCCTCGGCGGGCCAAAGGAAGTATTCACCATCTCCGACTGTGTACGCCTAGCAGCCGTGTGATGTACCAGCTTGTATGATATGTTTATATGTACATAGGTTTGGTGAGAAGTAGTTTGTGCGCGCATCATGTAGGATCTCGGAGAAGTGCACTAGCCTAAATAACATGTCAGGAATGAGTACGCACATCCTGAGTGATGTATTGTATAATTACGGCTTGCTTGTAAGATATGTACTAAGCGGTCCTTCTCCATGCGCAATCGAGTTTTATCTTGAAAAAATCTGAGAGTTCTTAAAATTTCCGCCTTTACAAAATTAGTATTTTTATGACTTAATTTTCTCATGAGTTTGCAAAATTACCCCAGAGTGAAAAATGCCTCGTCCCGGGACTCGTTCCATGCCAAACCCTCCGGAAGAAAATTATGGTGCCCAGACTAGTAACAATTTCACACAGGGACAGTCAAGTCAGCAAGGCAGTGAAACAGCATTTTCCCAAGTATGCCGCCTTTATGAGCAAAGCCAGCAGCAGCATCAGGAAATGATGAACCATGTTATCAATATGGGGAATCATCGTGAACCATATCAGTAGCACTCCAAATTGTCTGAATTATAGAAGACGCGCCCCCCAACGTTCTCTCACACTGATAAACCTCATGAGGCCGATGATTGGCTTCGAGATATTGAGAGGAAGTTGATTATTGCACAGTGTTCAGACCATGAGAAGGTACTTTATGCACCTACTATCTCACGGGAGCAGCCGCATCATGGTAGGAGAATTTCCTACACATGCACCCCAATGAAAACAATATCACATGGGAAGATTTTAAAGAAGGATTTCATGGGGCGCACATTCCCAGAAGCATTATGAAGATCAAGAAAAGGGAATTTGATGACCTCAAGCAGAGAAGCATGACAATGACTGATTACAACAATCAGTTTACCCTATTATCTCGCTATGCCAACGAAGAGCATATGACGGAGAACAAAAAGATGGAGAAGTTTCTGGACGGTCTGGCACCAGCACTTAAATGCCAGCTGGTCGTACACACCTTTCCGGACTTCAAAACACTTGTGGACAAGGCCATTACCTTGGAAAATGAGCGCCACAGCTTGGAGGAATTTCGCAAGCGGAAAAGGGACCAGACTACTCATGCTCGCAACAACCGACACAAGACTGACCCTCAGAAGATTGGAGCAAACAGACCCACAAACAATGTTCCGCGCCCAATCAAAAAATTTGACGCAAGGGACAAGGATTTTACATATCGCCCAGGTGTTACTTGCTATGCTTGTGGAGAGGAAGGACACTATGCTAAACAGTGCCCAAAGCCAAGAAACTCAGCCCCAAGGCCGAACAACAATGGGAACAATTTAGCACCCAAGCGTAACAACTTCAACCCCAACAACAATCACAAGAAGGGTCACCTGAACCATGTGACCAAGGAGGAAGCGCAGAATGCCCCGGATATCGTACTTGGTACGTTCCCTGTCAACACAATACCTTCCACGGTTTTGTTTGATTCTGGAGTTTCTCACTCGTTCATTTCGAAGAGTTTTGCTTTGCAACATGATTTTCCGATGCTTCCTTTGGAAAAATCCATGATCATCAAGTCCCCCAGGAATAAGCAAATCACTCAGAGTTACTGCCAAGGTGTGGTTGTTGAGCTCAGAGGACTAAAATTTCAAGCAAATCTCATCATATTGGAAAATAAAGGACTGGAGGTTATCCTAGGAATGGATTGGTTAACCACCAACAAAGGATTTATCGATTGCTTCAATCAGACTGTAATCCTCACTCATCATCACGGGAAGACAATAAAAGTCACAGCTTAAGAAAGACCAGGATCACGACAACCAAGATTGAACAAGGTGGACACCTCAGAGTTAAGCAAAGTTCCAGTGGTGTGCGAGTTCCCTGACGTATTTCCCGAAGAACTACCAGGCATGCCGCCTGACCGGGAAATAGAATTCAGCATTGAACTAGCACCTGGAACCACCCCCATCTACAAGAAACCCTATAGGATGGCACCCTCCGAGTTGGTAGAATTAAAGAAGCAAATAAAAGAATTACTGGACAAAGGATTTATACGAGCCAGCTCCTCACCTTGGGGTTCACCAGTATTATTTGCCAAGAAAATGGATGGGACACTGAGATTATGCATAGACTATCGAGCACTCAACATGGGCACCATCAAAAATAAATATCCGATGCCACGGATAAATGATTTATTTGACCAGCTCGCACAAGCCAAAGTTTTCTCAAAAATTGATTTAAGGTCAGGATATCATCAATTAAAAGTCCGGACAGAAGATATCCCTAAGACAGCATTCACCTCCAGATACGGACTATATGAGTTTACAGTAATGCCATTTGGACTAACAAAAGCCCCCGCATATTTTGTCCACCTCATGAACAAAGTGTTTATGAAATTTATGGACAAATTTCTTGTGGTGTTCATTGACGACATTCTGGTATACTCTAAGACACCAGAAGAGCATGCAGAACATCTCAGGATTGTACTGGGAGAATTAAGGAAGCACCAATTATACGCCAAATTCAGCAAATTTGAATTTTGGATAAAACAGGTCGGCTTTCTAGGCCACGTATTGACCCAAGAAGGTGTTGCCGTCGACCCAGAAAAGGTTAAAGCTGTACTTGGCTGGAAACCACCAGCCAACGTAACAGATGTCCGAAGTTTTCTGGGAATGGCTGGATACTACCAAAGATTCGTTGAGGGATTCTCCACCATAGCAAAACCAATGACATGGTTACTCAAGAAGGATAAGAAATTTGTATGGACTGAAGCGTGCGAGAAAAGTTTCCAAGAACTCAAGAAGAAATTAACACCAACACCAGTTTTGGTTATACCAGACATACACAAAAGCTTTGAAGTGTATTGTGACGCATCCCGGAAAGGCCTCGCATGCGTGCTGATGCAAGAAGGCAAGGTAGTCGCATACGCTTCCAGACAACTTCGAAAGCATGAAGAAAATTACCCCACTCATGACTTGGAATTGGCAGCAGTCATTCATGCACTCAAAGAGTGGAGACAATTTTTGCTTGGGAATCGTTGTGGAATATTTACGGACCACAAAAGTCTCAAATATATTTTCACACAGCCAGAGCTTAATTTACGGCAACGGCGCTGGTTGGAATTAGTAAAAGACTATGATGTTGGCATCCACTACCATCCAGGAAAACCAAATGTAGTGGCAGATGCTCTTAGTCGAAACCCCAGCTCGGACAACGACAGTCTACAAAACTTGAGACCTGAATTTCAACAGGAGTTCGCAAAACTCAACTTAATGATGGTCACGGAAGGCAGTGTGTCAAAATTGGAATTACAACCCACCCTTGTGGAGAAGATTAAGAAAGCTCAGCATGGACACCCCAGCATCGAAGGCATAAAAAGAAAAGTGAGTAAGGGCAAGGCCTCGGAATTCGTCATAGACGATGAGGGAATATTATGGTACGGAGACAGACTTTGCGTGCCAAATATATAGGACCTCAAACAGCAAATCTTAACTGAAGGCCACACCGCTCCATATTCAATCCACCCTGGAGGAACCAAAATGTATAAGGACATTCAGGAAAGATTTTGGTGGCACGGTATGAAGAGGGATATAGCCACCTTCATTGCATGTTTTGAATCTTGTCAACGCATAAAAGCCGAGCACCAAAAACCAGCCGGACTACTGCAGCCAAACAGGATACCTGAGTGGAAATGGGACGAAATTGGGATGGATTTTATTGTCGGACTACCTCGGTCACAATACGGAAATGATGCCATTTGGGTCATCACGGATAGATTAACCAAGGTGGCACATTTCATCCCAGTGAAGACAACCCACACCACTCAGAAGCTTGCCAAGCTTTATCTCTCCCGTATAGTTTGTCTGCATGGAGTCCCAAAGACTAATATCTGACAGAGGCACTCAATTCGTCTCGAAATTCTGGGATCATTTACAACAGGCTCTGGGAACTCAACTAGCTTTCAGTACAGCATACCACCCCCAGACTAATGGACAAACTGAACGCGTGAACCAAATTCTAGAGGACATGCTGAGAGCATGTGTCCTCACCTATGGAACCAGTTGGGAAGAAAGCTTGCCATATTCCGAGTTCGCATACAACAATAGTTACCAATCCAGCCTACAAATGGCACCTTTTGAAGCCTTGTATGGGCGGAGGTGTCGTACTCCATTAAATTGGTCGGAAACAGGAGACAGTCGTATCTTTGGCCCAGACATGCTCAAGGAAGCTGAAGAGAAAGTTAGACTCATCAGGGACCGACTCAAGACGGCTCAAAGCCGACAAAAGAGTTATTACGATCAGAAACATCGTGAAGTCACCTTTGAACCCGGTGAATATGTGTACCTACGAGTATCCCCTATGAGGGGCCTGCAACGGTTCAAGGTTAAAGGAAAGATAGCACCAAGATTTATTGGACCCTTCTGTGTGGTCGCACGGAGAGGCACAGTAGCCTATCAGCTAGACCTACCCAAAGAGCTGTCAGACGTCCACGACGTATTCCACGTCTCACAGTTGAGGAAATGCGTAAGCAACCCAGAGAAGCAAGTGTCACATGAGAACATTGACGTGAAACCAGACCTCACCTACAGGGAACGTCCAATAAAGATTTTAGAGGAATCTGAAAGGAGGACCCGTTAGAAAACAATTAAGTTCTTCAAGGTTCAGTGGAGCAATCACACCGAGGATGAAGCGACATGGGAACGAGAGGACTCTCTCCGGGCAGAATGCCCACACCTATTTGAGGATCGGCTGAAATCTCGGGGACGAGATTTTTCCTAAGGGGGTAGGTGTTGTGACACTCCAAAAATTTTGATTTGGTTTTTATCAAAATCTTTATTTGATTTGAAGAAGGCTATTTAAAAATTTTCTTAAAACCTCTCCTTCTCAAAACTTTTATGACAAGCATTTTTGGTACTCTTCTCAACCTTGATTTTTGGTCTTGAGAGCTTTTTATTTTGTCTTGACTCTACACAAATTATTTTTGAAATTTCCTTCTATTAAAAAGAAACCCTAGGGATTATGGGTTTATTCTTTCCCATTCAGAAATTTCCCCTTTTGCCATGTCACATATTGACATTTCCTTCCAAAACCCATCCTTGCCTTGGATCAAGTCAAGACTCCCACTTCCAGCAAGTTTCAAGCCACTTTTGATTTTTATTCAATTTATTTTTTCCCTCAAAACTATTTCTGTGATTTGTTTTGGACCTAGGTGATTTGCAAAGGAACCACATGTTTCCTTTTGAGTTTTAACTCCAACCAAACTCCTCTGACTAGTCCTTAGTACCCTCAACCTAGATCCATCAAGATCCACTTGTCCTCAGTTCAAATATTTCAAATTTTGCCTACTGCAAGCTTGGACCAGATTTGTCATTTTTGGTGAAATTCATACTTTCTCTTTTCCTAAAAATCTGAGGAAAATCAGGCAGCCCCTAGGTGCATTGAGAGGTCACCTCACCGAAGATCAGCTCCAGAAAGATTTCTCACATGCCAAAAACATTTCATCAAACACCTGGCGTGCACTTTTTCTGTCAAATTCAGAAATTCAGACAACAGTTCAGACGACAGTGTCGTTTCTTCAGAACCGCGGCGTCCATCTCGCCAGTGCACGCGTTGGCGTCTTGCTCCCTGCTCCTTCTCCTTATCCAGAGCGCCACAAGGTTGCTTGGCCAGGCGCGGGCGTCGGTGGCGACGTGGCTCGCCAGCTCCGGCGTCTTCTGCGGTGGCAGAGCCACCCGTGGCGGCCAACAGAGGCCGGCCCTGGCTTTCGGCGCCGTCCGGCACCGCCCCAGCCACCAGGCGCCTCCGCGTGTCCACCCCCTCCTCTGTGCACGACTGCAGCATCGTCGCCGTGGCCTAGCAAGCACAGGGCGTGCTCTCTACCGCCGACGGGCCCGCGAGGCGCCGTTCCGTCGAAACCACGAAGCAGGCCAAATCCAATCAAGGTTAGCGTTTGAGTGGAGCCAGTGGATCATCTCGAAGCTGCCCAATCACCTAAATGGCCCGTTCAACCTCTGCACCGCTGTAACCATCGCCGGAGTTATCCCGTTCTCGGGCACCGCCTCGGGCCGGCTATAAATGGAGGCCCCGAGCTCGCCTTCGAGCAGCACCACTCCTTCCACCCCTCCAGAGCCACGCCCAGCCACTGGGAAGACCTCGGGGAGGCCTTCTTCCCCGACTCCGGCCGCCCTGATCCGCTTCGGGCTCCGGCACGATCCGCTCTGGTGAGGGCACCCCCGCCTCCCTAACACTGCCCGTAACCTCCTAGTGCACTCACTCGCCTAACCCAAGCCTCAATTTGGCATTTGCAGCCTTCCCCGACGAGGATCAACCTCGCCCGAACCACCGCCGCCGGAGTTGGGGCCGCCGTCGACGTGGTGCTCGCCGACGCTCAACTCCACCACCCACAGGTGCAGAAGGACACCGTGAACCCGTAGGTACCCTCCGATCCCCCTGCCTCGCCGTGGATCATCACCGGCGACCACCGCGGCCCTCGGGCGCCAGCGCGCTGTTTTGGTTTTCAAACCCGACGGGTGGGACCCCCCGTCAGCTTTCTCTCTTTTTCGAAACGTTTTCTGAAAACGCCTTTGGGAAAAATACGTCTCCCCTCCGGACTGGCGTATTTATAACTGAAACGTTTTCTGTTTTTATAAAATGAACCCTGGAAACTTTCTGTTTCATTACAGAATAGTCCCTGGACTAAAACCCTTATAACTTTTAAACAAAAGATGATTTTGACTTGAATCTTTTTCTGTCATCTTTATTTTTCTGTCTAGTTTTTCTTCATATTTATTTGAAAAATATTTGGGATACTTTTTGTGCACGCACGGTATTTATGTAGTACCCGATTTTCTTTTAATACGTAGATACCGGAGGAGGTAAAGGAGACGCAAACTTTGCCGAGCTAGACTCTGACTTCTCTGAACCAGGCAAGCATGTTTGAACCTTTGATATGATGAGTGTTTTGCATGTTTGCTCGAGTAGTTTTTCTCATGGCATGTTTAGATAAGCATTTTTGAATGTTATGTGCATGCAAGGCAAGCATGTTTGAACCTTTGATATGATGAGTGTTTTGCATGTTTGCTCGAGTAGTTTTTCTCATGGCATGTTTAGATAAGCATTTGTGAATGTTATGTGCATGCAAGGCAAGCTGTTTGAACCTTTGATATGATGAGTGTTTTGCATGTTTGCTCGAGTAGTTTTTCTCATGGCATGTTTAGATAAGCATTTTTGAATGTTATGTGCATGCAAGGCAAGCATGTTTGAACCTTTGATATGATGAGTGTTTTGCATGTTTGCTCGAGTAGTTTTTCTCATGGCATGTTTAGATAAGCATTTGTGAATGTTATGTGCATGCAAGGCAAGCTACAGGTGAGCTTCGAAGTTCGATGTGTCCATATGATGTTAAGATAACACATCATGTAGTGACATGATGGGTTGCAAGCTGGTATTGTTGAAGCATGCCAGTTTTATGTCAACCGTTAACTCCAGTTCTAACGTGGGTCAAGTCTCGATCCCGTTCGTTTCCCCTTCATGCTGCCACATGTTTTCTGCAAAGAGTGCGGTTTAGTAAGTTGCAAACCTCTTTCCTTGTACACACCAAACAGAGGGACCGCGATGAGGGTTCCATGGCCCTGGATTAAAGCCCGTCATCCGGTCATGGGGCATGGGTGTTTCCGGTTGGGACCGAGAGGGGCGCACCCCTAAGAGCGCGCGATATAAATTTGATCCCATGCTATTCGAGGTTGTGGCCTCCCCGTCTTAAGGTTTTTCTTGAACGTTGCCGAGGGTGATTCCTGGCAACGGAATGTGGAATGGGTGTGTACTGGTTAGACGCGTTTCTTCTAAAACACCATAAACGAAACTAGTCCTTGTGACTACTGAAATCCATTGGCTGTTGTTAAAAAGTACAAACTCTGCAGAGTCAAAACCATTCGAGTATCCATGTCCACGAGCAAGGACTTGGACATCGCCTCAGTGTCAGTGTCAGCCTCAGTGTCAAACCTCAGTGTCAACCCCAGTGACAGCCTCCGGAGAGTAAACATAAAACCAAGAGTGGTAAACTCGGTTGAAGGTTATTCATGTGAATAGACTAACCAGTTTATTATTATATGCTGAGTATTTCCTTGCGATGATTTAAATTCATGAGCTACTTAAATTCGAATGATAAACTATAAGCCCTTTATGTGATGTCGCTCAGACTTTCGACTGTGGCATGATTATATCTTCTTTTGATATAAGCCCTTTATGTTATGTCGCTCAGACGTCCGACTGTGGCATGATTATATCTTCTTTTGATATAAGCCCTTTATGTGATGTCGCATAGACGTCCGACTGTGGCACGTTCTGTCATTTACTTTTGATATAAGCCCTTTATGTGATGTCGCATAGACGCCCGACTGTGGCACGTTCTATCATTTACTTTTCAACATAAGCCCTTTATGTGGTGTCGCCCCGACGCCTGACTACGGCATGTTAATTTACTTTTACCTTTCGAGGCGTCGCTTCAGACATCCGATCGGTCTTCTGTTATTTTATTGGGATTTCGGGAGGACTACCGCCTGACTTCCTTTTATTTATCGTGCAGTGCAAGTTCTATTATTTGATTGTGCATGCTAATCTGCTCATGTGCATCATGCTTACATTCGTTATATCTTATGTCCGAACTATCTTGCGAGTACATTCAAAGTACTCACCTGGCTTGTTGATTTGGCCAGATGTTGACGAAGGCGATCTTATGGATGGAGAGTTCGATAGCGAGTCTGACGCCTAGAGGAGTCCAGTCAGTCATGTGCGACCCTGGAGTTGTTCACTTGTATTATATATTCTTCCGCCACCCGAATAAAATCATCAAGCCTCACTCCGACGCTTGATGAGCTGTAAGATTTCAGAGTCATGTCACCCACTTCACTGTGACATATCCACCACCACCTTTATTACGAGTCAGTAGTTATGCCACCATACTCTTGTGTCATATCCGCCTTTATGTTAAATATAGGCATGCTTGTAATAAATTGTTGAGCACCCTCAGCTCAACCATGTATAATATTTAGTACTGCTGGATTTCTGTATCAAGGTTTTGTCTGCCAGTAAGAAGAATTCTTCTGTACTGGTCAACGCAAAGGTCGGATTTTCAATAATTTTTTTATTGGAAAGGCGGTCCTGACAACACCCATTAACGACCCGTGGTGAAACTGGCCCATAATGAACAATGTATCACTTTATACCCATTAACGGCCCGTTATTCCGTTGGGCTGTTTCCAGCCCATGTTATCTTTCGGCCTTCTCAGAGCCCATTTATTCTTGGGCTCATTTCCAGCATTCGTTTACTTACGGCCCGTTACTATTATTTTCTGCTTGTGGGCCAAATTCAGCCTGTGGTTACAGTTGGCCCGTTTGTGGTCCGTTAATACGTTGGGTCGTTTTCATAGTGTCATCAAATACGGCCAATTAACAATGGCCCTTTATGGTTGGCCCATGAGCGGACGATTCAAATTCTAGCCCGTTTACGGCCATAATGCGGCCTGTTATTGGCCCATGTTTGGCCAATCGATCATACGGCCCGTATAAGGCCCATTGATGATACGACCCGTAGAAGGCCCACTGTTTCTACGGCCCGTAGAAGGCCCATTGTTTCTACGGCCCATAGAAGGCCTACTATTTCTACGGCCCGTAGAAGGCCCACTTTTCTATGGCCCGTAGGAGGCCCAGTGTCACTACAGTAAATATTAGCCCATGGTTATTGTGGCCTAGTTTTAAAAAATAGGTTATTGCAGCCACTAGCAAACCGCGAAAAAAGAACTGCACTGACTAGCAGCAAACAAATAAACAAGACAACAAGGAAATAAATAAGCAAGCAACTTATGCTAGGCTATCACGGCTACTACACATATTACATCCACTGGGCATCAAAGTTCGCCACCAGTGCAAATATAGGGAACAAAGCAGTATATAAACGCCGCAGCAAAACAAGTCCAGAACTGAAACCACTTCAGAAGAGTTCAAGAAACAATATCCTGGGTACCCATAATGCTGGCAAGATGCTTAGCAAGCTTATTAACTTTCTCTTGTTTGGCGCTTAAATCCTCCAGTGCTTGCTGTTGCACAAGAAAGTATGCATCTGAATTCTGCAGGGACTTCCTCAGTCCTTCAGCTTCTTGCCGCAACACAGCTGACTGATGCCTTTCAGCTTGTAGCTGAGACTGAAGAAGCCGAAGTGATTCAGGCAGCGAGTTCGCACAGCTTGTGCCAGCGGTACTGGCCAGTAACTCGAACACTACATCAACGCAGGACTGTGGGGTTTTCTCACTGTCTACAAGATCGTTTTTATCACCTTTCTTGGAGACCAACAGGGTTGTCTCACTATCTTGAACCTTATCTGCATTACTTTCTCTACCATTGCATAGTGGGGTGCTCTTCTCCAATATTTTGTTTGCATACTACAAGAGAAACAACCAAACACATCACAGGTTTAGCTTGTAGTATACGAAACTCATTTTGGTAAACCGATTCAGTAGTAAGGTGGACAGGATAATAGCATGAAACAAACATATATCTATGTACTATGGTAACTGTATTGTCCATATCATTCTAGTTTATGTTCCCTAATGAAGATAGAGACACAGTTCAACTCATATATTTTTAAGACACAGCAGCATAGACAGAATATAAGTCTGAGAAACTACACAGCATTGGCAGCACGTGTAATGTGCATCACATGAGAACATAACTGTGTTGGAAATATGCCCTAGAGGCAATAATAAAATCATTATTATTATATTTCCTTGTTCATGATAATTGTCTTTATTCATGCTATAATTGTGTTATCCGGAAATCGTAATACATGTGTGAATAACAGACACCAACATGTCCCTAGTAAGCCTCTAGTTGACTAGCTCGTTGATCAACAGATAGTCATGGTTTCCTGACTATGGACATTGGATGTCATTGATAACGAGATCACATCATTAGGAGAATGATGTGATGGACAAGACCCAATCCTAAACATAGCATAAGATCGTATAGTTCGTTTGCTATAGTTTTCCAATGTCATGTATCTTTTCCTTAGACCATGAGATCGTGTAACTCCCGGATACCGTAGGAGTGCTTTGGGTATACCAAACATCAAAACGTAACTGGGTGACTATAAAGGTAGACTACGGGTATCTCCGAAAGTGTCTGTTGGGTTGACACGGATCAAGACTGGGATTTGTCACTCCGTATGACGGAGAGGTATCACTGGGCCCACTCGGTAATGCATCATCATAATGAGCTCAAAGTGACCAAGTGTCTGGTCATGGGATCATGCATTACGGTATGAGTAAAGTGACTTGCCGGTAACGAGATTGAACGAGGTATTGGGATACCGACGATCGAATCTCGGGCAAGTAACATATCGATTGACAAAGGGAATTGTATATGGGATTGATTGAATCCTCGACATCGTGGTTCATCCGATGAGATCATCGTGGAGTATGTGGGAGCCAACATGGGTATCCAGATCCCGCTGTTGGTTATTGACCGGATAGTCATCTTGGTCATGTCTACATATCTCCCGAACCCGTAGGGTCTACACACTTAAGGTTCGGTGACGCTAGGGTTGTAGGGATATGTATATGCAGTAACCCGAATGTTGTTCGGAGTCCCGGATGAGATCCCGGACGTCACGAGGAGTTCCGGAATGGTCCGGAGGTAAAGAATTATATATATGAAGTGCTGTTTCGGCCATTGGGACAAGTTTCGGGGTCACCGGTATTGTACCGGGACCACCGGAAGGGTCCCGGGGGCCCACCGGGTGGGGCCACCTGCCCCAGGGGGCCACATGGGCTGTAGGGGCTGCTCCTTGGCCTACATGGGCCAAGGGCACCAGCCCCAAGAGGCCCATGCGCCTAGGGTTCCAAAAGGGGAAGAGTCCCACAAGTGGAAGGCACCCCCTAGGTGCCTTGGGGGGGAGGGAAACCTCCCTTGGCCGCCGCCCCCTAGGAGATTGGATCTCCTAGGCCAACGCCCCCCCTTGGCCCTCCTATATATAAGGGGGGAAGGAGGGCTTTTTGAGATACGCCTTTGGTTGCCTCCTTCTCCCTCTCCAACACCTCCTCCTCCTCCATAGTGCTTAGCGAAGCCCTGCCGGAGTACTGCAGCTCCATCACCACCACACCGTCGTGCTGCTGCTGGAGCCATCTTCCTCAACCTCTCCTCTCCCCTTTCTGGATCAAGAAGAAGGAGACGTTACGCTGACCGTACGTGTGTTGAACGCGGAGGTGCCGTCCGTTCGGTGCTAGGATCTCCGGTGATTTGGATCACGTCGTGTTCGACTACATCATCCCCATTCTTTGAACGCTTCCGCTTGCGATCTACAAAGGTATGTAGATGCATCCGATCACTCGTTGCTAGATGAACTCATAGATGGATCTTGGTGAAACCGTAGGAAAATTTTTGTTTTCTGCAACGTTCCCCAACAGTGGCATCATGAGCTAGGTCTATGCATAGTTCTTCTTGCGCGAGTAGAACACAATTTGTTGTGGGTGTAGATTTGTCAACTTTCTTGCCGCTACTAGTATTATCTTGCTTCAGCGGTATTGTGGGATGAAGCGGCCCGGACCAACCTTACACGTACGCTTACGTGAGACCGGTTCCACCGACTAACATGCACTAGTTGCATAAGGTGGCTGGCGGGTGTCTGTCTCTCCCACTTTAGTTGGAGCGGATTCGATGAAAAGGGTCCTTATGAAGGGTAAATAGAAGTTGACAAATCACGTTGTGGCTTTCACGTAGGTAAGAAAACGTTCTTGCTAGAACCCTGATTCAGCCACGTAAAACTTGCAACAACAATTAGAGGACGTCTAACTTGTTTTTGCAGCAAGTGCTTTGTGATATGATATGGCCAAAGTTGTGATGAATGATGAATGATCTATATGTGATGTATGAGATGTTCATGCTATTGTAATAGGAATCACGACTTGCATGTCGATGAGTATGACAACCGGCAGGAGCCATAGGAGTTGTCTTTATTTTTTATATGACCTGCGTGTCATTGAGAAACGCCATGTAAATTACTTTACTTTATTGCTAAACGCGTTAGCCATAGTAGTAGAAGTAATAGTTGGCGAGCAACTTCATGGAGACACGATGATGGAGATCATGATTATGGAGATCATGGTGTCAAGCCGGTGACAAGATGATCATGGAGCCCCAAGATGGAGATCAAAGGAGCTATGTGATATTGGCCATATCATGTCACTATTATTATTTGATTGCATGTGATGTTTATCATGTTTTTGCATCTTGTTTACTTAGAACGACGGTAGTAAATAAGATGATCCCTCATAATAATTTCAAGAAAGTGTTCCCCCTAAATGTGCACCGTTGAGACAGTTCGTTGTTTCAATGCACCACGTGATGATCGGGTGTTTGATTCAAACGTTCACATACAACGGGTGTAAGACAGATTTACACATGCAAACACTTAGGTTGACTTGACGAGCCTAGCATGTGCATAGACATGGCCTCGGAACACAGAAGACCGAAAGGTCGAGCATGAGTCGTATAGAAGATACGATCAACATGAAGATGTTCACCGACGTTGAGTAGTCCGTCTCACGTGATGATCGGACACGGCCTAGTTGACTCGGATCATGTTATACTTAGATGACTAGCAGAGGGATGTCTATCTAAGTGGGAGTTCATTGAATAATTTGATTAGAAGAACTTTATTATCATGAACTTAGTCTAAAAATCTTTGCAATATGTCTTGTAGATCAAATGGCCAACGTAGTCCTCAACTTCAACGCGTTCCTAGAGAAAACCAAGCTGAAAGACGATGGCAGCAACTATACGGACTGGGTCCGGAACCTGAGGATCATCCTGATAGCTGCCAAGAAAGTATATGTCCTACAAGCACCGCTAGGTGACGCACCCGTCCCACAGAACCAAGACGTTATGAATGCTTGGCAGACACGTGTCGATGACTACTCCCTCGTTCAGTGCAGCATGCTTTACAGCCTAGAGCCGGGGCTCCAAAAGCGTTTTGAGAGACATGGAGCATATGAGATGTTCGAAGAGCTGAAAATGGTTTTCCAAGCTCATGCCCGGGTCGAGAGATATGAAGTCTCCGACAAATTCTTCAGCTGTAAGATGGAGGAAAATAGTTCTGTCAGTGAGCACATACTCACTATGTCTGGGTTACATAACCGCTTGACTCAGCTGGGAGTTAATCTCCCGGATGATGCGGTCATTGACAGAATCCTCCAGTCGCTTCCACCAAGCTACAAGAGCTTTGTGATGAAATTCAATATGCAGGGGATGGAAAAGACCATTCCTGAGGTATTTTCAATGCTAAAATCAGCAGAGGTAGAAGTCAAGAAGGAACAACAAGTGTTGATGGTGAATAAAACCACTAAGTTCAAGAAGGGCAAGGGTAAAAAGAACTTCAAGAAGGACGGCAAAGGATTTGCCGCGCCCGGCAAGCAAGCTGCTGGGAAGAAGCCAAAGAATGGACCCAAGCCTGAGACTGAGTGCTTTTATTGCAAGGGAAGTGGTCACTGGAAGCGGAACTGCCCCAAATACTTAGCAGACAAGAAGGCCGGCAAAACAAAAGGTATATATGATATACATGTAATTGATGTGTACCTTACTAGTACCCGTAGTAGCTCCTGGGTATTTGATACCGGTGCAGTTGCTCACATTTGTAACTCAAAGCAGGGGCTGCGGAATAAGCGGAGACTGGCAAAGGACGAGGTGACGATGCGCGTCGGGAATGGTCCCAAGGTCAATGTGATCGCCGTCGGCACGCTACCTCTACATTTACCTTCGGGGTTAGTTTTAAACCTTAATAATTGTTATTTAGTGCCAGCTTTGAGCATGAACATTGTATCGGGATCTCGATTAATTCGAGATGGCTACTCATTTAAATCCGAGAATAATGGTTGTTCTATTTATATGAGAGATATGTTTTATGGTCATGCTCCTATGGTGAATGGTTTATTCTTAATGAATCTCGAGCGTAATGCTACACATATTCATAATGTGAGTACCAAAAGATGTAAAGTTGATAATGATAGTCCCACATACTTGTGGCACTGCCGCCTTGGTCACATAGGTGTCAAACGCATGAAGAAGCTCCATGCAGATGGACTTTTAGAGTCTCTTGATTACGAATCATTTGACACGTGCGAACCATGCCTCATGGGTAAGATGACCAAGACTCCGTTCTCAGGAACAATAGAGCGAGCAACCAACTTATTGGAAATCATACATACTGATGTGTGCGGTCCAATGAGTGTTGAGGCTCGCGGTGGCTATCGTTATGTTCTCACCCTCACTGATGATTTGAGTAGATATGGGTACATCTACTTAATGAAACACAAGTCTGAAACCTTTGAAAAGTTCAAGGAATTTCAGAGTGAGGTTGAGAATCAACGTGATAGGAAAATCAAGTTCCTACAATCAGATCGTGGAGGAGAATACTTGAGTCACGAATTTGGCACACACTTAAGAAAATGTGGAATAGTTTCACAACTCACGCCGCCTGGCACACCTCAGCGTAATGGTGTGTCCGAACGTCGTAATCGCACTCTATTAGATATGGTGCGATCTATGATGTCTCTTACCGATTTACCGCTATCTTTTTGGGGCTATGCTTTAGAGACTGCCGCATTCACTTTAAATAGGGCTCCGTCGAAATCCGTTGAGACGACACCGTATGAATTATGGTTTGGGAAGAAACCTAAGCTGTCGTTTCTAAAAGTTTGGGGATGCGATGCTTATGTCAAGAAACTTCAACCTGAAAATCTCGAACCCAAGTCGGAAAAATGCGTCTTCATAGGATACCCAAAAGAAACTATTGGGTACACCTTCTACCTCAGATCCGAAGGCAAGATCTTTGTTGCCAAGAATGGGTCCTTTCTAGAGAAAGAGTTTCTCTCGAAAGAAGTAAGTGGGAGGAAAGTAGAGCTTGATGAAGTATTACCTCTTGAACCGGAAAATGGCGCAACTCAAGAAAATGTTCCTGAGGTGCCTGCACCGACTAGAGAGGAAGTTAATGATGATGATCAAGATACTTCTGATCAAGCTCCTACTGAAATTCGAAGGTCCACAAGGACACGTTCCGCACCAGAGTGGTACGGCAACCCTGTCTTGGAAATCATGTTGTTGGACAACGGTGAACCTTCGAACTATGAAGAAGCGATGGCGGGCCCGGATTCCGACAAATGGCTAGAAGCCATGAAATCCGAGATAGGATACATGTATGAAAACGAAGTATGGACTTTGACTGACTTGCCCGTTGAACGGCGAGCCATAGAAAATAAATGGATCTTTAAGAAGAAGACAGACGCGGATGGTAATGTGACCGTCTATAAAGCTAGGCTTGTCGCTAAGGGTTATCGACAAGTTCAAGGGGTTGACTACGATGAGACTTTCTCACCGGTAGCGAAGCTAAAGTCCATCCGAATCATGTTAGCAATTGCCGCATTCTACGATTATGAAATATGGCAAATGGACGTCAAAATGGCATTCCTTAATGGTTTCCTTAAGGAAGAATTGTATATGATGCAGCCGGAAGGTTTTGTCGATCCTAAGAATGCTAACAAGGTGTGCAAGCTCCAACGCTCGATTTATGGGCTGGTGCAAGCATCTCGGAGTTGGAACATTCGCTTTGATGAGATGATCAAAGCGTTTGGGTTTACGCAGACTTATGGAGAAGCCTGCATTTACAAGAAAGTGAGTGGGAGCTCTGTAGCATTTCTCATATTATATGTAGATGACATACTATTGATGGGAAATGATATAGAACTCTTGGACAGCATCAAGGCCTACTTGAATAAGAGTTTTTCAATGAAGGACCTTGGAGAAGCTGCTTATATATTAGGCATCAAAATCTATAGAGATAGATCGAGACGCCTCATAGGTCTTTCACAAAGCATATACCTTGATAAGATATTGAAGAAGTTCAATATGGATCAATCTAAGAAGGGGTTCTTGCCTGTGTTACAAGGTATGAAATTGAGCTCAGCTCAATGTCCGACCACGACAGAAGATATAGAAGAGATGAGCGTCATCCCCTATGCATCAGCCATAGGTTCTATTATGTATGCCATGCTGTGTACCAGACCTGATGTAAACCTTGCCGTAAGTTTGGTAGGAAGGTACCAAAGTAATCCCGGCAAGGAACACTGGACAGCGGTCAAGAATATCCTGAAGTACCTGAAAAGGACTAAGGAAATGTTTCTCGTTTATGGAGGTGACGAAGAGCTCGTCGTAAAGGGTTACGTCGATGCTAGCTTCGACACAGATCTGGATGACTCTAAGTCACAAACCGGATACGTGTATATTTTGAATGGTGGGGCACTAAGCTGGTGCAGTTGCAAGCAGAGCGTCGTGGCGGGATCTACATGTGAAGCGGAATACATAGCAGCCTCGGAGGCAGCACATGAAGCAATATGGGTGAATGAGTTCATCACCGACCTAGGAGTCATACCCAATGCGTCGGGGCCAATCAAACTCTTCTGTGACAACACTGGAGCTATTGCACTTGCCAAGGAGCCCAGGTTTCACAAGAAGACAAGGCACATCAAGAGTCGCTTCAACTCCATT
Organism: Triticum urartu; assembly: GCF_003073215.2. Classification (NCBI taxonomy): domain Eukaryota; kingdom Viridiplantae; phylum Streptophyta; class Magnoliopsida; order Poales; family Poaceae; genus Triticum; species Triticum urartu. Next base: position 69,242,067 of record NC_053027.1, read on the forward strand.
CGTGAAAATGTTCAAGATGGAGACATAGATATTTGTAAAGTGCATACGGACCTGAATGTAGCAGATCCGTTGACTAAACCTCTCCCTAGGGTAAAACATGATCAACACCAGAATTCCATGGGTGTTCGATTCATCACAATGTAACTAGATTATTGACTATAGTGCAAGTGGGAGACTATTGGAAATATGCCCTGGAGGGAATAATAAAAGCATTATTATTATATTTCCTTGTTCATGATAATTGTCTTTATTCATGCTATAATTGTGTTATCCGGAAATCGTAATACATGTGTGAATAACAGACACCAACATGTCCCTAGTAAGCCTCTAGTTGACTAGCTCGTTGATCAACAGATAGTCATGGTTTCCTGACTATGGACATTGGATGTCATTGATAACGAGATCACATCATTAGGAGAATGATGTGATGGACAAGACCCAATCCTAAACATAACATAAGATTGTATAGTTCGTTTGCTATAGTTTTCCAATGTCAAGTATCTTTTCCTTAGACCATGAGATTGTGTAACTCCCGGATACCGTAGGAGTGCTTTGGGTATACCAAACGTCACAACGTAACTGGGTGACTATAAAGGTAGACTACGGGTATCTCCGAAAGTGTCTGTTGGGTTGACACGGATCAAGACTGGGATTTGTCACTCCGTATGACGGAGAGGTATCACTGGGCCCACTCGGTAATGCATCATCATAATGAGCTCAAATTGACCAAGTGTCTGTTCACGGGATCATGCATTACGGTACGAGTAAAGTGACTTGCCGGTAACGAGATTGAACGAGGTATTGGGATACCGACGATCGAATCTCGGGCAAGTAACATATCGATTGACAAAGGGAATTGTATACGGGATTGATTGAATCCTCGACATCGTGGTTCATCTGATGAGATCATCGTGGAGTATGTGGGAGCCAACATGGGTATCCAGATCCCGCTGTTGGTTATTGACCGGATAGTCGTCTTGGTCATGTCTACATATCTCCCGAACCCGTAGGGTCTACACACTTAAGGTTCGGTGACGCTAGGGTTGTAGGGATATGTATATGCAGTAACCTGAATGTTGTTCGGAGTCCCGGATGAGATCCCGAACGTCACGAGGAGTTCCGGAATGGTCCGGAGGTAAAGAATTACATATAGGAAGTGCTGTTTCGGCCATCGGGACAAGTTTCGGGGTCACCGGTATTGTACCGGGACCACCGGAAGGGTCCCGGGGGCCCACCGGGTGGGGCCACCTGCCCCGGGGGGCCACATGGGCTGTAGGGGGTGCGCCTTGGCCTACATGGGCCAAGGGCACCAGCCCCAAGAGGCCCATGCGCCTAGGGTTCCAAAAGGGGAAGAGTCCCACAAGTGGAAGGCACCCCCTAGGTGCCTTGGGGGGGAGGGAAACCTCCCTTGGCCGCCGCCCCCTAGGAGATTGGATCTCCTAAGCCGGCGCCCCCCCCTTGGCCCTCCTATATATAAGGGGGGAAGGAGGGGTTTTTGAGACACGCCTTTGGTTGCCTCCTTCTCCCTCTCCAACACCTCCTCCTCCTCCATAGTGCTTAGCGAAGCCCTGCCGGAGTACTGCATCTCCATCACCACCACGCCGTCGTGCTGCTGCTGGAGCCATCTACCTCAACCTATCCTCTCGCCTTGCTGGATCAAGAAGAAGGAGACGTTACGCTGACCGTACGTGTGTTGAACGCGGAGGTGCCGTCCGTTCGGTGCTAGGATCTCCGGTGATTTGGCTCACGTCGTGTTCGACTACATCATCCCCGTTCTTTGAACGCTTCCGCTCGCGATCTACAAAGGTATGTAGATGCATCCGATCACTCGTTGCTAGATGAACTCATAGATGGATCTTGGTGAAACCGTAGGAAATTTTTTGTTTTCTGCAATGTTCCCCAACAAACTGTTTATACAACTTAAACTGAAATCAACATAGAGCAAGAAGTTAGAACAACAATCTAGTTAAAGAAATAGGTTTAAAACATACCTGTTGCACCATTGGAGTTTCAATTGGATCCTTCAAATTCGAAAGTAGTTGGTATGAGTAAATACAGTGATGCAACAGCAAAGGAGTATGGACCATAGCTACGGAATCTGACCTGAGAACAGTTGCTCTTCTGCTTTAAACGTGGAGTTTGGGTTAGCTGTGGTGGTCTTCGTGGTTTGGTTACTGCAGTAGCTTTACAAACTGCTCGTGTGGGGGTACTCTGTGGTGGACATGGTGCTTTGTCAACTATAAGTGGGTTACTATCCGCTGGGGTTGTGGTTAGATAGTTTGTAGCTGGTTCTATGCCCAACAGTGTAAGTGTGCAATCTAGAAGAGTCTCGATTATGTGTGGTGGGGCTAGTTTGTGGGCCAGTACAAACATGGTTCTATCTGCATCGACGGGTAGCACTGTCTTTTGTGAAGAACGGGTTTTTGCTCCCTTAGATACTGCCATCACCCCCTCCAATTCAAATGGCTGACAAACAAGAAAAGAAATTGAACGTACAGACATTGTATGATAGACAGATGTGGTAATTCACATATATGTTGTCTAACCAAACAGGACAGCATGACACAATTTCACATATATGATGCCTAACTAAACAGGATAGCATCACACGGTTTCAGATATATGATGGATAACTTAACAGGATATAATGGCATAATTCAACATATGATGAGTACCTAAACAGGATGACATGACAAAACTATATGATGTCTTTCTAAAAATAGGTTGGGATGAAATAATTCACATACATGTTGTCTAAGTATACAGAATGATATAATTGACATAATTGATTCATATACTAAGCAGCTGGCACTCGCATGTATGATCTCTAAACTAAGCAGATAGAATTCAATATTGTGCATATGATGTCTAAACTAAGCAATGCAAGACACCATATGCATCATATGAGAAATATAAACATTGCAACTTAGAGCATACACCTCAGGTGGGATATAGGACTGGTCATCTGTCTCTGAATCCTCCTCTGAGGAGCTCCCTGTAACCATCGAGATATATGCTTCAACAGGTACCATTGCCTGCTCTGAAGACCTTGTTTTCACTCTAGATTTTTCCATAACTGGCTCAAATGGCTGATACACATGAAGAGTAGTTCAATATACACAGATTGTCGACAAATGAAATACGTAATGAAAAAAAAGATGGCATGAGATAATTCACATATATGATGCCTGGCTCCATGGCGGTGCATAATTCACATATATGATAACTGGCTGAAAAACATGGCATTGCATAATTCACATATCTGATATAGAAAGCAAACAGGAGGCATTCACACAAAGCATTTCTAATCTAAGCAGATGGCATGGCAATGCAAGACACCATATGCATGATATGAGCAATATAACCCAGCCAAGTTAGAGCATGCACCTTGGGTGGGGGGAATACGACTGGTCATCTCTCTCTGAATCCTCCTCTGAGGAGCTATCTGTAACCAGCAATAAATATGCATCGACAGGTAGCACTGACTGCTCAGAAGACCTTGTTTTCACTCCAGATTTTCCCATGACTGACTGAAATGGCTGATGCACAGGAAGAGTAGATGAGTGTATAAAAATTGTTGACAAATGGAATACATTATGGAAAAAAATATGGCACGATACAATTCACATATACGATGACTGGCTAAACAGGATGGCATTGCATGATTCACGTATATGATGCCTGGCTAAAGAAGATGGCATTGCATAATTCCCATATACTCCCTCCGTTCCTAAATATTTGTCTTTTTAGAGATTTCAAATGGACTACCACATACGGATGTATATAGACATATTTTAGAGTGTAGATTCACTCATTTTGTTCCGTATGTAGTCACTTGTTGAAATCTCTAAAAAGACAAATATTTAGGAGTGGTGGGAGTATGATATAGAAACCAAACAGGTGGCATTCACACAAAGCAAATCTAAACTAAGCTGATGACATATAAGATGTATAATGTAAGCAATGCAAGGCGCCATATGCATGATATGACCAACATCAGCATGCCAGGTTAGAGCAAACACCTTAGGTGGTAAACAGGCGTGGTCAGCTCCTTCTGAATCTCCATTTGAACAGTTATCTTCCTCTGGAATACAATCTGGAAATGCAGGAGGGGGGCACTTCGGCCACCATGGAGCGGCGTCTGCATGACATTATATTCGCACGCAACGGCCTTCTCTTTTTCTCTACATGTTCAGTACGATTGTGTACAATATCTGACATGCATAATAATAAAAAATAGTTAGATTTTGTAAGGCCTAAGGGGTGCATGCAAAAATGAAGACTGATGGTAGCAAACGAGTGGATGGATCCAAAACTAATGATAGCAGGTAGATGATAGCTTCAGTTTAAAAAGATAGACAATGGATCATCTATTGTTTGTTGCCCACCCAACATGAACCACAAAGAAGACCCCAGATGAACCAGATAGTAGACAGATACTATTCGTTGCTGGCTCGATATGAGACCCATGGGCAATTCAAAACTCAAGATTGAACGATAAAGTAGCAGGTAATAATAACCAATGTATAACATAAGCAAACACGAAAGACTACGACCTCTCTTCGGGAACTGTGTAGTCCTCAGGTTCATCTGCTCAGTCGATGATGGTAATGCAGTTGGCGTGGCTGCCGACAATGGGGAAGATGATCTGAGGCGGCGAAAGGAAGTCTGCAGGGGGATCTCTGCTGCAGTGAATGCTTCTGTCGATGGTGCACCTCAGGTGGGGTGGATGAAGGCACGACAAGAGCAGGACATAACACACAGAGTTTTCTTTGACGCCTATCTGAAAATGAAGTAAATCTATAAGGGCTCCTTAGAATTGGAGGATTCTATAAACGCAGGGACAGGAAAAACACAGGAATAGGATAGGAATGCACGTGCAAAACAGAGCATTTGGAAACATAGGATTTCAGTCAACCTGGGTGTTTGGCTCACATGAATTGGAAGAATAGACGAATGGAGAAACAAAGTGATGCGACGAGTGTACAACCTCTTCGGCATAGCCTTGTGGACCTCAGCATCATTGGGTTGGACGTGGAGGATGGTGATGATGCTGGTGTGACTGTCGGAGGCGGGGAAGAAGATCTGAGGCCTCTGGAAACGGCGCCGAGGGTACTGCTCCGCTGTGATGGACGGTTCCGTCATTGGAGTAGCTCCGCTAAGGTGTACGGCGACGAGGCTCAAGCATGACAAGACAGACAACGTTAATCTGCAGTGGGACCCTAGTATCATCTGCAATAGATGATGTAAAATACATCACCAAAAAGTGCTAGATGTAAAACGCATCAGCCGCGCCACGGCTGCTCCGACAGATGCTGTAAGTACTGTTCACTCTGAACTTAACTGAAGAAAATGAACTTCACAGTCGAAACTGAATTTTACTGTTGAAACTGATTGAACTAGTAACAGAGCATTGCAATAGATGTTTAGGGCGTTCGAGCACTAGTAGCAGAGAAGCAGTGATCTAAATCAGCAGACACTCGAGCAGGGAATGCACTAGCAGAGAGCAAGTCGTGCAGTAGCACCGCGAGCGAGTGCTAAAGCAGCAACTCCTGTAGCTGCCGGAGGTCATGCAGCAGCAGCAGCGCAAGCGAGAGCAAGAGCAGAGCAGCAGCACGAACGAAAGCAGGAGCAGTTGTTGACACCTGATTTTGGCAAGATACAGATTGCAATGAAGATGGTCTCAAGTGAATGGGTTTTCAGCATGAAAAGATTCACACCGCTGAGTGGAACAACTTTGATGTTTCAGTTATATTCATTCGACCTTATCTTACGGACCGAAACTATACTCTGAGTGGCATAATTCAATGTTCCGAGTGGTTTTTGGCCAATCACGTCTTCAAGATGACCTCGGATGAAGGAGCACTCTTAAGTAATTGTCTTCGTCTCGTCGAGGAAATCGATTTTGATAAATAAATCATCTCAATCCGAGTTCATATGCAAAAGTTACAGTAAATACGGTCTGGACAGGCCAGAGACCAAAATATTACGCTTGACACCAGACACATGATAAGTGTCTGATGCAATGCGTGAGCAATTCGGTCCTCAATCCGGCCTTGAATTGAAAAACCTTCAACACGGAAAAGTTTCTTCCCGTCGAGCCGATCGATTTTCATATATAATTTGTCTCAATCCGAGGTCGTATGCAACCTGGAGAGGCAAATCAAGATCAAGCTGTGTTTTCAGTCGGGAATTTACCATCCGAGTGAAAACCTACCGATCGAGTAAAAGGTCGAGTGAAAACTTATCGATCGAGTAAAAGATTGGCTTCCGAGTGAAAATATAGTAATCCGAGTGAAATTATCATCCGAGTGAAGTTATTCCGAGTGAAAAGATTACCGTCGGAATGAAAACTTGATGTTCAAGTAAGATATTGCCTTCCGAGTGAAAGATAGTCATCCGAGTGAAAGATTGTCTTCTGAGTGAAATTATAGTCATCCGAGTGAAAATTGTCTTCCGAGTGAAAGACTCTAACATCCGAGTGAAAAGGTCCAGTCGGACGATAAACTCTAACATCCGAGTGAAATTGAAGATGTGCCCGAAAGGTAATCCAGATGACCTCGGATGGAAAAGTGATCAGCACGGAAGTTGTGCGCATCGTCAAAGCGGCGAACTTTGGTTTTGGAGTCATTATCATCTGAGATAGTATACGGCCTGTACTTTCACTACGAGACTCGGACAATCCAGTCTGTTACATGACCGAGTCCGACTGGATATTAAAGATGGCTTCGTTAGAATATTCAAGATGGTCTTATTTGGAAAAGTGTTCAACATAAGAATTGTTCGTCTCGTCGAGGCGCACAAGTTTCATATTTGGGCCGTCTTGATCGGAGGTCATATGCAAGCTCGGCGGCCCGCGCAAGGAGGAAGACAGAAGTTGGGCCAGATTCAGACTGAATCCGAGTTGGAATAGAATAGGACTCTAGGACGTGAATTGATGTAATTTTTTGTAAGGAAAGCCTAGATGAATCCTTTGCTTGTACGGGAAGTCCAGCCGCCTCTTATATATGTTGGGGGTGATGGCCGATTGAACAACACCAATCGAACCAATCAATCTATTACACTTTTGTGTTCATCTATCTTTATCCCCTACCCTTGTATCTTTCTTTCTCGTTCTTCGTTCGTTCTTCGCGTTGGAGGGCAGCGATCCACGAGGCTCTAGGGGCGAGCGAATCGACCTAGGGCAGCCCATAGCCGCCGCACTCCCTGACGGGGTCCCTCCCGGGCGTGTGGGGTTTCGGGTCTTCAAAAGCGCCCGTCGACTGTCTTGCGTATCGCGCTGTCGGTCTGGTCTCCTTCGACGTGAGCTGCGGTGCATCACCCCCGGCATCGAGGGTACACGGTGACGTGTTCGTGTGCGAACACACTTTTTGGCGACTCTGCTGGGGACGAAGCTTTGAACAGTCTCCGGCCTGTTCTTGCTACGAGGAGAGCGTCATCGAGCGGCTGCAATCTACAACGGTAACATGTATCATCAATCTCCTTACGTAGATGCAAATAGACATTATGTTGATGTTGCTAGATCTTTCAATGGACATGTCATGTCGGCTAGCCCTAACGAGCAAAGGCCGACTAGTTATTCTGTTGGAGAAACTTGGAATTTACATAATCGTGACATGCAACTTATGAATCTGAACTTTCGTGTATCGGCAACATCTTTCAATATGCCGGTGAACAACACGATTTGTTCGAGTGATCAATATATGACACCTCATGTGCAGGAGGGCATCTCACAGTTTTATCCATCGGCAGCCAACTCGCAATATGCGGGTTTATCCCCAAACATGCCGATGAATGAGGCAATCGACCATGCTTCCATTAGCTATTTGGCCGGTTATCCTCAGTCATCATATAATACACCTCATGATATTAATTGTTCAACATCATATGCAACTAAAAGTATTCATGACTCGGCTCACTTTTATGGCCGAGTGAATGGAGATTCTACAGGAGTGTATGTGTCTAATATTACAGGAGATGAGGTGACTTTGGCTGCATTAAAAAGCTTAGCGCAAAATAAGAAGATTACCGCTCTTTGCCTTGATCAACATGATAAAGGTTTGGTTCCTGACTATGAGGCAATAAAAGCTAGGGTTTTGAAAGAAGATGAAGTGTTACCGATTGATCAAATTGGCATGAGAAAATATTCAACAACAGTGCACATGTCTTCACCTATCACTGCAGTATGTTATACACCCCCTATACAATCGCGAAATTTCGGCAACATCAATTCATTGCCGAAAGATCATAAAAGTATTGGGGGGCAAGCTGATCTAAGCAGGGCTGAGTTTAAAGAAAAACATGTGGCCCAAGTGGACAAGATCAAGCCAGAGCTCACAGGGAATAGCGTCAACGAATTTACTACGCCAACTCTTGAGGAATTACCAGCAGAATATCGACATGGTTATGAAGCACTCAAGAAGAAACGTGGAGTGGAATATTTGCAAGAATACGTCAAGTGCCTTCCTCCATGTAGCAACCATGTTGGCTCCTTTGCAATTTTGGGGCAAGATAAAAAAGAAGCTTTGCAAGAAAATCGTCAAGAAAGGGTTCACTCGGCTAATACGGTTGATTCGGTTGAAACTGAGTCAAATATGACTAAGTCGTCTACAGCTGAGTTGAATAGTTCCTTTAGTGACAAGACAATGGTGGATTCAATTGAAACCAAATTGACCATTGACACGTTCAAGGCCGAGTGCGTTGCATCGAGCCAGCCGAGTGCATCGTGTCAGCCGAGTGCATCATTCCATACGAGTGCATCACCGGCTAAAGCCTCTAGAGCTGAGTGCATCAAGCCAGTTATTGCTGCGTGTACCAAAATAGAAGATGCAAGCTTCACCGAGCAAAAGAACGGTAAACGCAACAAATTGGTCGTGCTCGATTTTTCTGGATGTGAGGGAGCTTTCATGCTGCCCTATGAGTTCCGTGCCAAAGAAATTGATGAGCATCAAGAGCAAAGTTATATGTCCAAACAAAGTTTGACTAGTGATGAAGACCAAGAACCAGAGCGTACAGCTGAACGAAGTATGGCTGACGAAGAGCGGCCGAGTGGAATCCAATCGGGTAATCCGAGTGAAATCTACTCGGGAAATCCAAGTCAAATCTATTCAGGCAATCCGAGTGATGAGGCACGAGATCCAGAAAAAGAGGAAGATGCATTCGAGAATTATTCAGAAGTGGAGCAAGGTATTGTTCCAGTGGTGCAACCATCTTCTCGTTCCAACGACTTCACAAAGGTACAACTAGCCGAGAGTTTCCTCAGTTTTCGATTCGGTCAAAATCATATTGTTGATACACCCGTTAGCACTACACCACAACACTCGACTGGAGGCAGTTAATTGCCGGGAGAAAAGCATGTTTAAGGGCAAAGAATCTGCCGGGACATTAGTTACTGCCGCTAAAAGCACGTTAGGGCAGGGCTACTGCCGGGAGAACTTAAACAACACAGGCGTGAAAACTGCCGGTACACTTCACGACACAAATTCTGTCGGGTGAACTAAATCTCAGCGCATGATCTGCCAGAGACCGTCTTTGGACCGAAATATATAGGATTGGCCGTAAGCGCGCGCAGCAAGGAAAAAAGCACGCGGCGTAGCAAAAATTTTGGCCCAAAAAGAAATATACGCGCCGGCCCTCCCTCTACCAGACCGCAACGCCCGCCCCCAAATCACGCCCAATCCCCACCCGTGTCCTCCGCCAGATCCGCCGCCGCGGCCCCCAAACCTTCCCACCGCCGCCGCCCCGCCGCCCCCCAAGACCTTCCCACCACCGGCGAGCGGCCGCCTTCCACTCGATCAGACGACTGCCGGCGTAGCTCCCCACCACTGGAGCTCCTCTGCCGCCCACAAATCCATCTGACCGCAAAGCCGCCACCCACGGCCACCCTCCAACCAAATCACTGCCGCCATCGCCCCCATCATGGCAGCCCCTCCGCCCCTCCGCCCCTCCGCCGCCCAAACAACCACCCCACTACTGCCGACCACTACCGCATCGCCCCACTCCAGAGCGGCGCAGCCAACCACCTGATTGACGCGGAGCACCACCATCGTCGCCGAGCTACTCCACCGGCGGCTACCATCCTCCATGGAAGGACTTCCTAGCCACCAACCTGCTCGCGTGCTTCCTCCCCGAGCAGGCCTCCCCGCAAGCTTCATCGGGCACCAAGCTGCGGGTCCGCCTCCTCCACGCGCCCCCGAAGCAGCAGACCGTCGACATCCTTTCCCTGGACATCGCTGCTTCTTTGACAGGTGAGATTTCGTTGTAATTTCGTTACCTTTTTTTGTTCTGAATGTGCAGCTACGCAATGTGTAGAAGTGTAATAGTGTTGAAAAGTAGCAGCACTGAACTATTCGGCAGTTAGTAAAAATCATCCTTTTTAATTTGTTTGGTCTAATAACAGCAAAAACCATGAGCCAGACACGTTTGAAGGTTCTTTACTTATCTAAAAACGAACACTACTACTGTTAGTACCCCTTCAGATCAAAGGACAGGGACCATTGGTGATTAATAACTGCATACCTTAATTAGATTTGTTGCCACCTGACTAAGTTGTTTAGTTGAGATTTGGAGTTCATTTTAATTTGAGATGAAAGAAAGCTAATTATTTTAAGTATGTGTTTGTTTAGTTGATGCCCCAAAGTAGTACATCCATTTTATTGTACTGGAGTATATAGAGAAGTGGATTATTGTGTTCGGTCTGGTGTATGAAGAGAGATGGGGATTATTGTTATTCACTTCAGTTAGGAATACCTGAACATTTTAGTGCTAATACTGTTATTCCAGTACAGGACTAATTTGACAATGACCAAATTTGTGGCCATACACTCTGCATTCTCAACATCATGGTACTCCAATTCTATGAGAACTAATTTGTGGCCATACACTAAGGTTCTAGGAGTATAACACCATGGTAGTTTCTCTACATACACCGGCAAGCTCCAATTCTAGGAGGACTAATTTGAACTTTGAATGAGTTTAACAAAACAAACTAGCATGAGTATAAATTGCTGAGAAATATACTCCTTGTACTTGTAAACTTGCAAGTTTACATGTCTGGTTAGCATTCTTTCTTAAACATGGATGCCTAGTTGTGTTCTAAAGGGTATAAGGCCATAGCTTGGAATGGATGTATCTCCGATGCGGAGGTGTATATAACTTCACGTGTAACTTACTGGCCGCTGTGTGAATTCCAGCCGGAAGTGAAACGACGTGCTTAGGCATGTATTTTTTGCAACGGTATTTAAAAGAGAAAATATTATCCAAACAGGGCCTAAAATGCAATGCTATTACGAGTAGTTTGGTACAAATACTACTCCCGTATTGCTTAGGAGTATTTGTAGGGTTCTAGAGCGACCAGTAGATGGCCTATTAATTTCTATTGATATGGACAACATCTTATCTAGCCAAAGTTCCCTCCTTGCAAAATCTGCTTGTAACACAGTTGACTAGAAATCTGAATTTATTTAAATAGTGTTGTTCACTAGATAGATTCTGTTTAGCACAAGTTGTGATAGATATGGACTTGATGCTAATGATTCACTATTTCTAGGATTCTAGAGTGCTATGTGTACTGCCTATATGGTGGAGTAGTTGTATCTTCTCTAGCCAAATTTTGGGTGCTCCACATAAGCCGCAATTGATAAAATGTAAATCCCACACAAAACAAGTACCTATAGTTCCATCTTCCATGCACTAGCCTAGCTAACTCAATGCAGGGTAGTACAGTGGTGCCTCATAATGTCACTCCATTGTCCATGGGGGCATTTTCATTGCCCCAGTGCATGTAGATGCAGGGGCAGGAGGGAAATATGCAAAAGCTCCTTTTAACCAACTGTAAGGCAGTGTGCAATGCAATACATGCATTAGTTAGTGGATGAGGGCACAAGACCAGCTTTAGGGTTTAAGGCTTAAGCCAAGAGGAGAAAGAAAGGGCTCTGCATATGAAAAGATACAATCATTATTGTTTCCATGTAATTTGGTAATATATGTGGCATCTGTTTGTTCATCTTTTCTGCAAGAGCAACTTGTGTCCTGAGCTAGTGGTACTGACACCCATAAAATGAAACTGTCTTCTTACATGATCACTTACTGAAAATAGGGACAATCAGCTTTACTTCTGAGTACTTAGAAGTAGTTAAGTTATATCTAAGTTATTATTGGTACTGTTACAATGTGCTTGTATTCTATCCAAGTTTATTGCTAACTCTATATGTGCTTCTCTGCACCTATGCTTGCCTGTATATCTATTTGCTTTATGGACATGACAATTGCAACGCTCACACAAGCTGGAACATAGTAAGGATGTGGCACTTCATCGCAACAAAGTAAGGATGTGGCACTTCATCGCAACAAACTGGAACACACAAGGAAGTTGCAATCACACAAAAAAATCATCAGGTCAGATTGTACTTTGTTTATACTTTGCTGCTCTTTAGTGTTTAGGATGACAAAGTCACTTCCGCTTATCTGACTTACTTTTCATGCTTACTCAGAAAGGAAAGGATGGCATACTATATAATGTTTATCGAGACCATGGTAGCCCAGTGGAAAAAGCAACCATTCTATCAATTGATCGGAGAAAGGTGGTAGGTGGTTAGGAGCTTGGCCCTAAATATTGTGAGGTTGTCTTGAACTAAGTAATAAAAAGGGATGCTATACTACTTTGTGGTGTTGGGAACGTGACCACCATGGGGCAAGATCAAGGGCAATGTAGCATGGCCATACAATCATGTGACTTTTGTTCTTATGATTGAATTTAACAATGACTATCATGGTTGATTGTTTATAGAGCTTTCTATGTATGAAGTTGGAACTTGGAAGTGGAAAAGCCCATGGCAAAAGCAGGAATGCGACCGCAAGCAAGCAGATGAGGTAATATAGATGTTTCAAAGAATTTTCATGCCCTCAACTAGTGTACAGTACTGAAGTTTACAAAATGAAAATATTTCATATAGTAAATGTTTAGTGCAACAACAAAAATTGACTAAGCATGTTTTGCCTATTTGCACATGAAAGATTTTTGGCTTGTAGCTAGTACTTTGCTACATATGTTGATGTTAAGCTTGTCCAGGCAAGACATGTTGTAAACAATGTGATTTTTCATGAACTTTTACATTCAAGAGTCTTTTTTGTGTGTTGGAAAAATGGTCGTAACTTATTGTTCTCGAAACTGTCAACAATTGCAGCACATTATCCTCTGCTCAACATATTCATGCATCCAATGATCCATTCTGCTGTAGGTTCTCATTATTGCTCTTTCTAGTTTTGAGTATTCAAAATACTGGTTTTGTTGGATGCCTTTTGGAAGCCATATTCTGAGGCAATTGGTTGAAATAAAACGGGCAAGCTTCATGCCTTCATATCGACATTCCTTAATACACATATTTGTAGGAGATATGTATTTATCTAGCTGTGCACATTGGTTTCTTTCAACAAGTGACCACAAACTAAATAATCCTGGTACTTATCTAGCTGACTGGCAGCTCCTTGCTCTTCCTACTCTGGCAATTTTTTCCTGGTCTTGTTCTTTTTCGCCATGACAAAACAGGTTTTTTATGATGGGTATTGCTGCTACATTTGCTGGAGTACTTGGATTGACGTGTGCCTGCCCCTGCCTATTTGTACTACACATTGTACTATGTACATTATATAGCTATGCCTATTTGTATCAGGTTTTGCCTATTTGTTCAATATATTGTACTGTATAGAGTTTTGCCTATTTGAACAAAGTTGAACTCCGTGCAAAAATAAGATTCAAACTTGGTACTATATTAACTCCAGGGATGATTCTATACATGTTTAACTCAGTTTTAGTCATAGCTTTCACCAGTAAGTTCTACTCCCTCCATCCCATAATATAAGAGGGGTTTTGACACCAGTGGTGTCAAAAACCCTGGTGTCAAAAACCCTCTTATATTATGGGATGGAGGGAGTAATTTGTCTCGACCTGAGAAGGTTTTGCACCTGAAGTTCCATTTTTAATTTCCAATCTGTTATAGGTTTTGCTACAGAAGTTGACGGGGGTTTGGAAGATCGTCAAGCTGCTGAAGATTTGGAAGACCTATGATTAAGTTGGTGTAGTGATTATGTAATATGCTTTGTTTGTTGAACCTGGACACTTGCTCTGCTCATTTTGCTGGTTAAGCCACTATATGCTCATTTTGGTTGTGTGCCACCCTCAAAAACATATGTACTTTCTCCTTTTGTGGTATTACTTCAGTTTGGTTGTGGCACATTTAACATATATGTAATATACCTTTTGTGGCAGAACCTCCTTGAATATATGGATGTTTGTTGAAATTTGATTGAAGTGTATGGATGAGACCTGTATGTTACTGTGATTGAAGTGTATGTATAAATTATGTGATCTGTCCTGATTGTCTGAACATGATGAAATGGATATTACATTAGGGATGCCTAGATTAATTGGGTACTAAAATCTACGTGCTGGCATAGAAGCTGCCGGGAAAACAAGCTTCTGCAGGCAGTTGGACTGCCGCTAAATGAAGTTTCATGTGTTTTGACAAATCTGCCAGGAGAAAACAGACTGCCGGCAAATACATGGGCGGGGGCAGAAAAACTGTCGGGAAGAGTTTATCTGCCGGGACAAGTAATCTCCGGCAGCCGTTCTCGTAGCGGTTCTATCTGCTGGGAGAAATGATGTCCCGGCAGTTTGTCTGCCCTGTAAAGTGATTTCTCCCGGCAGTTTACATGCCTTTACATCAGTGTTGTGGTGTAGTGTAGTAAGGTTCTAATTAATTTTGAAAGACCGATCGAGATGAGTAATCTGTTTGTTTCGAGTTATCTTGTTACTAATCATGCTGATCAACACATGGCACCATTCCTAGAGGCTAATAGTGACAACTTATCGCAACCAGAGTTGTTCCCGTCATGCCGACTGAACTTTATATTCATATGGGCAACTTTGTTTGTTTCATGCCTGGCTAACATTTGGTCTCAGATGAGACGTATATTCTGTAATTATTTTTGTTGCAGGAATATAAAGCCAGGTTCAAAGTTCTCTAGGATAGCCGATTCAAGAGCATCGGGAAAGGAGGACGAAAATCAATGCATAGACGAGTCGGATGATGTTAAACTGACATCGCTCGGTTGTTTTGTATCGAAGCCGGCATTACAATATCGGTTAATGGACCAGGAGTGTACGTCCAGTATAGTCATAGTGGATCACATCATCGGTACATCGCTGACTAATCCTATTATTATAATTGATCACGATGTCGAGCTGTCAAGACAAGAGCCAACGCAATGTTCGTTCAAGCAAAATGTCAAAGGTTGCAACATGATCCATCAAGTCAAGCAATCAGACAAGATAGGACGATTGGAGTTTGTTGAGGCACGATCATTTAGACAGTGGGATCATTTTGACGGCCATCAAATGTTGACTCGGCTATCTTCAGATGATTTATCTAAAAGTGGACATGTACACGTCAATGATGATGGGATCAAGTCTTCAAGCAAGGATATTGTTAAAAAGTGCATCAAGAACAATCTTGAAGACGGAAATTTCATCAAAGCTACAATGGTAACATCTAGCACTGGGGGGCAACAAGAGAATTCAAAGACCGATGCACGCACAACCAAAGAAAGAAAATGCCATGGTAAGCACAAAAGCAAAAGGCCGAAAGTCACTTTCGCGCAGTTATTAGAAAAGTACCAAAAGATAAGTGAGGCAAAGAGTGCTTATCAGCCGAGTGAAGCAAAAGCATCAAAGTCACCCCCAAGGCATAAATCTGAAGACTTGGATTGGCAAAGGATGACGTTGAGCAAGCAGACTTCATATCCTGCTTTTGGGCCGCCAATGCCAATGTGGTGGATGCCTCCCTACGCTCATGTAAATCCATATCCATCATGGGGCAGGTATGATACAAGGGCAAATTATCCCTCTTATTTTAGATCATCTCCCCAACATTATGCAGCTCCAAAAAGATCAACTTTTGATGAACAATTACACGTCAAAGACCGTTTCAATCATAAGGAATCGGTCTGGAACTCAAGGAACAAGAAAGAGGTGGTCAAGCAAGTGTACCAGGTCAAGAAAGATGGTCGTAAGTGTGCTACTTCAGATTTGTTCTCAAATAACAAAGAGCCAGTTAAAGTATTGACATTGGCTACAAAAGGCAACGAGGCAAGTCAATCAAGTGCCAAATCTGAAGGGAAGAAGTTGAGAGTGCACAAGGCCAAAAAAGAGTTGGCATTGGTTGAAACAGAATCACAGCCAAGGTGCCCACTCGGCTTAGCACATTGGCAAGAGAAGGAATTACAAAGGCTTAGTGCACATGAGTTGAGAAAGGAGAACATGGCATGGGTTCCCAAGAGGAGCAGTCAAAATAGAAATGATGTCCGACCTTCTATTGCAACAAGTGTTAAAAAAGTGAAGAAAGAAAAGGATGGCCGCAAGAGTGCTATTTCAAATCCGACTCCAAATGACAAAAAGCCAGCCGAGCCTATGTTGGCTGCTAAGGACAAGAAGGTGAAGCAAGTAAATTTCAAGGATCCAATAGTCAAGTTTGAACAGGCCAAGCCAGAGATGCCCAAAGTCAGGAAGAATTTGCTAGTGCATAAACCAAAGTCCCAGCCGGGACGCCCACTCGGCTTACCATATTCGCAACAGAAGAAGCTAAAACGGCTTAGGGCCAAAGAGCTGGAGAAGAGGAACATGGCCTGGGTTCCTAAGGGAAATCCTCGAGTCAAGAGCGACATCACATCCCCTGTTGCGAAGCCGACAAAAATAAGGGAGTACAAGTGTAAAGCCCGTAGGCGAGGACGACAATTTTCATATAGGAGACTCCAGGAGGCGTCTCATCCATATTCTTCAACCGTACCATCAAAATCAACGCTATGGAATTTATCCTCAGCCGAAACATCTGACTTATTTCGGCTATTCACACTTTGGTGGACGGACTCCCGAGCACTTTTGAGATGAGAACGCATGGCCGATATTTGCATATCTCCCTCATAATTCATTGTGTTGGCAAAACCCGGCATCTGGCTAACGGTGTTCACCATGGTTGATTTCCTACTCCTATAGCCGATGCTCAGTGCTTGCCAATACTGGCGAGGCCGACTTAATTATTGAGTCGACCAACAATCAAGGGTCTAGTGCATAAAAGAGCCCCGACTCCAGATGTTATTTATTTGCAGGATCCAAGTCAGGAGACAGACATTGTTCGGCAGAGGCTTGATGGTGTACTTCGATAACGAGTTGAGTCGCCGAACAGTTGACAGTATTCCTTTGAGGTGCATGGTCATAATCGTTCGGCAACCGTCTTCGTTGAAGGGTTCTAATATTCCCAGCGAATGCCTGGACAAATGCAAGGTCCGGATTGACATAAGAAACTTACGTGGAAGCCTTTGTGACATTCAATTGTTGTTTTCAGACAAGTATTATCCAAGAGGCTCTACCGAAGAAGCAACAAACATGAGCATATGGATGATTAAAATTATCATACTCAACATGCACAACCGATGGAGTGTTGACATCGTGCTTAAACATTACCCTAAGCAAGGTATTTTCTGGCACGCAACCTCTGCCAGAAAACAGGGGGGCATGTGTTGACACCTGATTTTGGCAAGATACAGATTGCAATGAAGATGGTATCGAGTGAATGGGTTTTCAGCATGAAAAGATTCACGTCGCCGAGTGGAACAACTTTGATGTTTCAGTTATATTCATTCGACCTTATCTTACGGACCGAAACTATACTCTGAGTGGCATAATTCAATGTTCCGAGTGGTTTTTGGCCAATCACGTCTTCAAGATGACCTCGGATGAAGGAGCACTCTTAAGGAATTGTCTTCGTCTCGTCGAGGCAATCGATTTTGATATATAAATCATCTCAATCCGAGTTCATATGCAAAAGTTATAGTTAATACGGTCTGGACAGGCCAGAGACCAAAATATTACGCTTGACACCAGACACATGATAAGTGTCTGATGCAATGTGTGAGCAATTCGATCCTCAAGACGGCCTTGAATTGAAAAACCTTCAACACGGAAAAGTTTCTTCTCGTCGAGCCAATCGATTTTCATATATAATTTGTCTCAATCCGAGGTCGTATGCAACCTGGAGAGGCAAATCAAGATCAGGCTGTGTTTTCAGTCGGGAATTTACCATCCGAGTGAAAACCTACCGATCGAGTAAAAGGTCGAGTGAAAACTTATCGATCGAGTAAAAGATTGGCTTCCGAGTGAAAATATAGTAATCCGAGTGAAATTATCATCCGAGTGAAGTTATTCCGAGTGAAAAGATTACCGTCGGAATGAAAACTTGATGTTCAAGTAAGATATTGCCTTCCGAGTGAAAGATAGTCATCCGAGTGAAAGATTGTCTTCTGAGTGAAATTATAGTCATCCGAGTGAAAATTGTCTTCCGAGTGAAAGACTCTAACATCCGAGTGAAAAGGTCCAGTCGGACGATAAACTCTAATATCCGAGTGAAATTGAAGATGTGCCCGAAAGGTAATCCAGATGACCTCGGATGGAAAAGTGATCAGCACGGAAGTTGTGCGCATCGTCAAAGCGGCGAACTTTGGTTTTGGAGTCATTATCATCTGAGATAGTATACGGCCTGTACTTTCACTACGAGACTCGGACAATCCAGTCTGTTACATGACCGAGTCCGACTGGATATTAAAGATGGCTTCGTAGAATATTCAAGGTGGTCTTATTTGGAAAAGTGTTCAACATAAGAATTGTTCGTCTCGTCGAGGTGCACAAGTTTCATATTTGGGCCGTCTTGATCGGAGGTCATATGCAAGCTCGGCGGCCCGCGCAAGGAGGAAGACAGAAGTTGGGCCAGATTCAGACTGAATCCGAGTTGGAATAGAACTAGGACTCTAGGACGTGAATTGATATAATTTTTTGTAAGGAAAGCCTAGATGAATCTTTTGCTTGTACGGGAAGTCCAGCCGCCTCTTATATATGTTGGGGGTGATGGCCGATTGAACAACACCAATCGAACCAATCAATCTATTACACTTTTGTGTTCATCTATCTTTATTCCCTACGCTTGTATCTTTCTTTCTCGTTCTTCGTTCGTTCTTCGCGTTGGAGGGCAGCGATCCACGAGGCTCTAGGGGCGAGAGAATCGACCTAGGGAAGCCCATAGCCGCCGCACTCCCTGACGGGGTCCCTCCCGGGCGTGTGGGGTTTCGGGTCTTCAAAAGCGCCCGTCGACTGTCTTGCGTATCGCGCTGTCGGTCGGGTCTCCTTCGACGTGAGCTGCGGTGCATCACCCCCGGCGTCGAGGGTACACGGTGACGTGTTCGTGTGTCACGAACAGCAGGAGCAGTGCAGCAGCGCACCGACAAGCAAGAACAGAGCCGCAGCGCGAGCGAGAGCCGGAGCAGCTGCAGCTAGTGCCGTTGTGGAAGTCGCCGCCGAGGAAGCAACGACATGGGGGAGAGACGCGTGGATGATGTGGCCGGCGACGGCGCCGTCGATGGAGACACGCCATGTCTGCTCGGTATCGAGCACCGGCAGCCCCGTGAGATCGAATAAAAGATAAAATGCAGCGGTGAGTGCAGAACCTCCTTGGTGGCGCCGAGTTGGCCTCGGCTTCATCGGAGGAATTGGTGAGGGTGCTGCGGTTCCGTGGGGCAGGTCAAGACGCTGTGGGGATTGAGGTGGCGCGATAGACGAGGCGAACGTCGGGGCAGCTCCTTGGAGGTGGAGGACGGGGCGGCTGATCCGGCGGGACGACGAGATCGACAACGGATCCTCATCCGGTGCGGTGGATGAGGGACGGCGAGCTGTTGCGTGGACGACGTAGTCGGGGAAGAGTCTCCGGCTGGGCGGCGGTCGGGAGGCCGACGGAGGAGCGTGGGGTTTCGCGGGTTTTGGCGGCCTCGGTGTACGAATGGGCGAAGGGGGAGGGGGAGCCAAGCTTAGGGACGCGCTTGTCCGAAATGTAGGGTAAGTTACCAGCGTACCCCCACCGGTTTTGACACCGCGACGTGGAGCTTCATTTCCGGCTGAGGGGTAGAAGGGGGATTTCGCGTGTCTGGGCTGCGGGAGCGATTTCGGATGAGGAGGGAGTTCTCGCGCGCGTCCAAATTTCGGGATAACAAGGCGCGGCGCGGGTTGAAGAAGCGGGAGTTTCAAAGCAGGTGAGACAAAAGATACTCGAGCTTGAAAATTTCGGATAACAAGGCGCGGCGCGGGTTGAAGAAGCGGGAGTTTCAAAGCAGGTGAGACAAAAGATACTCGAGCTTGAAAATTTCGGGATAACAAGGTGCGGATTCCTTGTTCGGCAGAACAAACTTAACGTGTAAAAAAACAATTCATACAAGACACAAGAGAGTCATGTCCCCTTTTACTATATTGCTATAGATGCCATTGAAAAAACTACAAGAAAAATGTAAAATCGGGAGAACAAGATTACCCTGCACAGTACCAAATCGATTCGCACTTCCCTCAACAACAACAAAAAACAAATCAATTCCCACCAAAGAAAGAGTAATGTCCCTTTTTATATGATTATAGATGCCATGATCTCGAATTTCAATTTTTGAATCCACGTTATGTTGAATTCGAATATATCGTTAGGTGACCTTGCGGTTTATAATTGATGTAGTCGTACATTTTGATCTTCCATCATATATGAACATTTTACTCCACCATGTGAACATATATATTGTCGTCTACCATATGGACTAAATTTGAATCAATTTTCCTTATTTGAATATGACTGTTGTCAAGTTATACAATAATTTAAATACTATCTTGATAACAAAAAACATACATATAGCAGTAATCATATTTCACTATGAACTACATGTACCATACGCTCTCCAATTCAAATATTTGTATCCATTTTATGTTGAATTCAAATCATAGTACATTATTGGTTTAGGTAGCGAGATGTTTGGGATAATCTAAACCCTGTTTTCATACGTATAATTTTTGGCTGAATTGGGACAAGTTTTGGTATAAGACTCTTGCAAAACCGGAGATTCTCTCAACAAGCCTCGTGGTTCTGAGAGGGAATGTGTCACCTTTGTGTGCGAAACGATATACGCTGCCTCCCCCCTGATTTTATTTACAGAGGCAACATAGAACTATATGAGTGCCCTGTTAAATTTTGGAATTATTTCGGGTTCATTTGGCCTTTTTATACATTAATTGAGTTTCTGGACTTTTAATGTGCATAATCTAAATATGAATTGCATGCACATGCTCCGGTGCACCAAAGTGGGTTGAAAAATCACATGTGTGTCCTTGGTTGAATTTCTAGGTCCCATGGAAGAAATGAGAATGAAATTCAAACATCTGGGCGTCATGAATCGGCCGAGAACATCGAGAAACTTTGATTTTAAATTCATGTAAATCCAAAACTCGCTTGGAAATCATGAAACTTGGCATGGTGTCATGTCATGGCACTAACATGTTGTGGTAAAAAAATTGAGCCGACTTGGAAGCTCGTGGTTCTAAGAGGGAACGTGCCACCTTTGAGTGTGAAACGATATATGCTACCCCCCCCCCCTTGAGTTTCTTAACAAAGGCAACATAGAACTACATTAGTTCCCTGTTAAAATTTCGAATTATTCCGGGTTCGTTTGTCGTTTTTATACATTAATTGAGTTTCTGGTCAATTAATGTGCATAAGTCAAATTTGAACTACAAGCACATGCTCTCGTGCACCAAAGTTGGTTGAAAAATCACATTTGTGTCCTCGGGTGAATTTCTAGGTCCCATGCAGGAAATGAGAATAAAATTAAAACATCTGGGCATCGTGGCTCGGCCGAGAACATTGAGAAACTTGGTTTTAAAATTCTTGTAAATCCAGAACACGTCTGAAAATCATGAAACTTGGCATGGATGTCATGTCATGGTACTACCATGTTGTGGTAAAAAAATTGGCCGAATAGGAACAGATTTTGGTATAAGCTTTTGCAAACTGAAGCTTCTCTCGAGAAGGCTCGTGGTTCTGAGAGGGAACGTGCCACCTTTGATTGCGAAACGATATACGTTGCCCCTTGAGTTTATGTACAAAGGCAACATAGAACTACATGAGTGCCCTGTTAAATTTTGGAATTATCCCGGCTTCGTTTGGCCTTATTTACACATTAATTGAGTTTTTGGTCATTTAATGTGCATAATTCAAATTTGAACTACAAGCACATGCTCCCGTGCACCAAAGTTGGTTGAAAAGTCATTTGTGTCCTTGGGTGAATTTCTACATTTGAAAAATCACATTTGTGTCCTCGAGTAGGTCCCATGCAAAAAATGAGAATAAAATTCAAACATCTGGGCATCGTGGCTCGGTCGAGAACATTGAGAAACTTGGTTTTAAAATCATGAAACTTGGCATGGTGTCATGTCATGGTAGTACCATGCCGTGGTAAAAAAATTGGCCGAATAGGAACAAATTTTGGTATAAGCTTCTTGCAAATCGGAGCTTCTCTCAAGAAGGCTCGTGGTTCTGGGAGGGAACGTGTCACCTTTGTGTGCATAATTCAAATTTGAAATACAAGCACATGTTCCAGTGCACCAAAGTTGGTTGAAAAATCACATGTGTGTCCTCGGGTAAATTTCTAGGTTCCATGCAAGAAATGGGAATGAAATTCAAAATTCTGGGCGTCGTGGCTGGGTTGGAAACATTGAGAAACTTAGTTTTTTAATTCCTGTAAATCCAAAACACGCATGAAAATAATGAAACTTGGCTTGGTGCCATGACATGGCACCAACATGCTGTGGTAAATTTGCAGTCCGATTTGCGAAGGCGCACACATTAACAATCAACAAAGTCATTTTGGAACAAGTGCTGTCACGTTACAATCGGAAACACAAGTATTATTGAAACCGTGGGCGTTCTACTTACTAGTACCATTTACGTGCCGCCACGCGTCCCCATTTTTTATTAGCTAGGAGGCGCCGTGCAGGGTAGCTATTTGAGTACGAGAGGCGTGCGATCAGACCCCTGCGCGTGCTTATCGGGAGGAGAGCCCTTTGACCTCCATCTGCCGTCCACCTCTCTCCCAAGGTCTCCATTAATGGCGCCCGAGCCTCTGTTTAATTGCATGAAACTATCCCTCTACATCATGTCATCTTGCTTAAGGCGTTACTCTGTTTTTAACTTAATACTCTAGATGCATGCTGGATAGCGGTCGATGAGTGGAGTAATAGTAGTAGATGCAGGCAGGAGTCGGTCTACTTGTCTCGGACGTGATGCCTATATACATGATCATACCTAGATATTCTCATAACTATGCTCAATTCTGTCAATTGCTCAACAGTAATTTGTTCACCCACCGTAGAATACTTATACTCTTGAGAGAAGCCACTAGTGAAACCTATGGCCCCCGGGTCTATTCTCATTATATCAATCTCCATCACTTTAATCTTGCTTTGCTTTTTACTTTGCCTTTTACTTTTCACTTTGCATCTCTATATCAAAAATACCAAAAATATTATCTATCATCTCTATCAGATCTCACTCACGTAAGTGACCGTGAAGGGATTGACAACCCCTAATCGCGTTCGTTGCGAGGAGCTATTGTTTTTGTGTAGATACGACGGACTTGGGTGTAGCCTCCTACTGGATTGATACCTTGGCGTGGCTATGGCTATGTCTCACTCGACTGAGATTTAAGAGAGAAAAAAGAAATCTGATAGCACGGATCTTCATGTAAGATCCGACGGACCTATATAGCATCTACTGCGACTTATAGCAAGACTGATGAATATATAAGGATGATTAATTTTTTTTATCAAAGAAGGGCTTGCCCCTTCCGATTTTCATTACTGAAACCCACCACAATTCACAAGAAGTTCAACACAACTCCATCCTAACACGAAGGACTAAAAGCTACCAGATTGAAATCGCAACATCCCAAGAGGCCAACAAAGGCCAAACATCCGCGCTAGAACCCAACATTTCACAACCGACGACACAATCCACATCCTAAACCGATTATTACATCAAAAGAAACCAGGAAACTGAACGAAGCCTAGCAGCAACGAGAAGAACAGCAACGCCAGGGTCGCCACAGCAAGAGTTTTCTTCATTCCAGCCTCGCAACATTGATCTTCCACAGAAAGATAAGGACGATTAATTGTCTTACATAATTAGAAAGATAATTAAAAAAGCCACATGCGGCTACGCGCGAAATACACAGGGCCAAAAGAAGAAGGAAGACAAGGATCTGGCTCGCTGATCTCTACTTTCTTGATGCGTTGCTGCAGGCCGCGGGAACTAGTCTCCGTGGCGAGCGGCGATGAGCTCTTTCGTGTCCTCAATACGCTACTTGAGAACATCCACTAATTCCTCCACCAGCCTTTGGCGCTCGTTGCGGAGCATGTCATTCTTGTCCATAAGTTTCTTGACGATGACGCCGGTCCTCTTCAACAAGGCACTGGCCTCCTCCTGCTGGTCTGCACTTCGGACGATCTTCTCTCACAGCAGGTCGCGCTCGGCCCGGAGCCTCTCATTGCCCTCCCTTAGTATGCCGATAACCTGTTCAAACGAGGCTTTCATGTCCTCCTGCAACCTTGCACAGCCGGAGATCTGATCCATCTGGCTATGGACGAGCGCATGCATGCGCTTGTAACAGTCGTCGCCTGCCCGCGAGAAATTTTCCCAGGCCGCCGCGGTGTGGCGGGACATCTATGCTGCATAAGTGGCGCGGCGGGACATCTTTGCTGCTTCCGCGGCGCGGCCAGACCAGTCTGCTGCATCGACGGCGCGGCAGGACCTCCGTGCTGCTTCAGCGGCGCGGCGGGACCTCTGTACTGCTACTTCCGCGCGGCGAGACATGTCGGCTGCTCTCGCAGCAAGGCGGGACATCTCTCGTGCTTCCGCTTCCATGCTCGCCTCTCCCTGGTGGCAATCTCTCGACCCAGAACTCACGCTGGCCATGGCAGACGCAAGGGAAGGATGCTCAATGACTTGTTTATTTTTGTGGATGAGGAGTTGAGGAGGAATGGGCAGTCATCTTGGCATACTAGTATTTATAACCGAGTACTAGTACGCTCCTAAGTGGGAAACCGTTTAGGTTGTGATCGGTGTGAACAGGTTTGCAATTCAATATAGCGTGGAGTAATTTGGATGTGACGAGACGCAAGCTCAAAATTTATTGACGGTTCTAGTTTCGAAGTGCGGCACTATTCCCGGATGGAGTAATTCTTTTTCTACTCCTTCCTTTCCGGTTTTATAGGGCTTATCTCAAAATTTTAGTTTTTCCATTTTATAAGGCTCAATTTGGTTGTTCCCCAACACATGTTTAGATTCCAAGGTGCATTAAATCATTGCATGCAAGTATTAAGATAAAATTGACCAATGCATGTACTTTATGCATGCATGCATTGCAATTAATGCATTGATAAACATAATTTTTTGAGTACTTCTCAGCCAAAGGAACTTTATATCCAACAGACACAAAATATCCGTTCGACTGTTGGAAATTATTGATCTGATGTCAAAGTAATTGCTGCATCGCCACCAAAACCCACCATTTCTTAAGCTAAAGTAGACCAAGGTAATCCCTATATTAGCATATTACTAAGATAAACAGAAGGCACTGTAGAAACATTTAGGACGTGAGCTTGTCAATCTGAATGTGGAGAGACACAAGCTTAGCCCCGGCCAGCAGCTTGGGCGGAACTGTCAAGAAGGTCAGCTCCTGCACGTCGACGTCGCCGGGATCCTTGCTGCTTGTCACCTCCATTTCCACCTCGACGGCGTCGGTCGTGCCTTCGGGCTCCCCCGGCGGGCCATTCACCCACAGCTTGGCCACGTAGTGCGGCAATGGGGACGCCCCCGCTCTGATGCAGACGACCGACACGGTGATAGGCGCACCGATGTCGAGCACGCCGCCGACCAAGAAAAATGCGCGGCGGTCCTCCTCCGCGAATAACAAGAGCCGTGGCTCCGACAGTGGCACTTGCAGCTGGAGCACCTTGCCGTACTGGATCCTGTGCACGGGCATGGGATGCGCGGTGCTGATGTGGTGGTAGAGAGCTGATACGTCTATAATTTTTGATTGCTCCATGCTATATTATCTACTGTTTTGGACTATATTGGGCTTTATTTTCCACTTTTATATTATTTTTGGGACTAACCTATTAACCGGAGGCCCAGCCCAGAATTGCTGTTTTTTGCCTATTTCAGTGTTTCGGAGAAACAGAATATCAAACGGAGTCCAAACAGAATAAAACCTTCGGGAACGTGATTTTCTCACCGAAGGTGATCCAGGAGACTTGGACCCTACTCCAATGAGTCAAAGAGGCGGTCACGAGGGTGGGGGCGCGCCCACCCCCCTAGGGCGCGCCCCCTGCCTCGTGGTCCCCCCGGTGCTCCACTGACGTACTCCTTCCTCCTATATATACCCACGTACCCCCAAACGATCAGAACAGGAGCCAAAAACCTAATTCCACCGTCGCAACTTTCTGTATCCATGAGATCCCATCTTGGGGCCTATTCCAGAGCTCCGTCGGAGAGGGTCGTCATCATGGAGGGCTTCTACATCATCCTAGCCCTTTCGATGAAGTGTGAGTAGTTTACCTCAGACCTTCGGGTCCATAGTTATTAGCTAGATGGCTTCTTCTCTCTTTTTGGATCTCAATACAATGTTCTCCCCCTCTCTCATGGAGATCTATTCGATGTAATCTCATTTTTGCGGTGTCTTTGTTGAGACCGATGAATTGTGGGTTTATGATCAAGTCTATCTATGAATAATATTTGAATCTTCTCTGAATTCTTTTATGTATGATTGGTTAGCTTTGCAAGTCTCTTCGAACTATCAGTTTGGTTTGGCCTACTAGATTGGTTTTTCTTGCCATGGGAGAAGTGCTTAGCTTTGGGTTCAATCTTGTGGTGTCCTTTCCCAGTGACAGAAGGGGCAGCAAGGCACGTATTGTATTGTTTCCATCGAGGATAACAAGATGGGGTTTTTATCATATTGCATGAAACTATCCCTCTACATCATGTCATCTTGCTTAAGGCGTTACTCTGTTTTTAACTTAATACTCTAGATGCATGCTGGATAGCGGTCGATGAGTGGAGTAATAGTAGTAGAT
Source organism: Triticum urartu (assembly GCF_003073215.2). Taxonomy (NCBI): domain Eukaryota; kingdom Viridiplantae; phylum Streptophyta; class Magnoliopsida; order Poales; family Poaceae; genus Triticum; species Triticum urartu. Next base: position 69,269,104 of record NC_053027.1, read on the forward strand.
GCAGGCAGGAGTCGGTCTACTTGTCTCGGACGTGATGCCTATATACATGATCATACCTAGATATTCTCATAACTATGCTCAATTCTGTCAATTGCTCAACAGTAATTTGTTCACCCACCGTAGAATACTTATACTCTTGAGAGAAGCCACTAGTGAAACCTATGGCCCCCGGGTCTATTCTCATTATATCAATCTCCATCACTTTAATCTTGCTTTGCTTTTTACTTTGCCTTTTACTTTTCACTTTGCATCTCTATATCAAAAATACCAAAAATATTATCTATCATCTCTATCAGATCTCACTCACGTAAGTGACCATGAAGGGATTGACAACCCCTAATCGCGTTCGTTGCGAGGAGCTATTGTTTTTGTGTAGATACGAGGGACTTGGGTGTAGCCTCCTACTGGATTGATACCTTGGTTCTCAAAAACTGAGGGAAATACTTACGCTACTTTGCTGCATCATCCTCTCCTCTTCGGGGAAAACCAACGCAATGCTCAAGAGGTAGCAAGAAGAATTTCTGGCGCCGTTGCCGGGGAGTCTATGCAAAAAGTCAACATACCAAGTACCCATCACAATCGCTATGTCCCGCATTACATTAGTTGCCATTTGCCTCTCGTTTTCCTCTCCCCCACTTCACCCTTGCCGTTTTATTCGCCCTCTCTTTCCCAATCTCCTTCTCTCTTTCTGTTTGCCTTTTTCTCGCTTGCCTTTCTGTTTGCTCATGTGTTGGATTGCTTGTTAATTTGTTGCGATGGCTAAAGATACTACCAAATTGTGTGACTTCACCAATACGAATAATAATGATTTCCTTGGCACTCCGATTGCTCCTCTTGCCAATACTGAATCTTGTGAAATCAACACTGCTTTGTTGAATCTTGTTATGAAAGGTCAATTCGCTGGCCTTCCTAGTGAAGATGCCGCTACTCATCTGAATAGCTTCGTTGATTTATGTGATATGCAAAAGAAGGAAGATGTCGATAATGATGTCATTAAATTGAAGCTATTTCCTTTTTCGCTTAGAGATCATGCTAAAGCTTGGTTTTCGTCTTTGCCTAAAAATAGTATTGATTCTTGGAACAAGTGCAAAGATGCTTTTATCTCTAAGTATTTTCTTCCCGCTAAGATCATCTCTCTTAGAAACGACATTATGAATTTTAAGCAACTTGATCATGAACATGTTGCACAAGCTTGGGAGAGAATGAAATTAATGATACGTAATTTCCCTACTCATGGTTTGAATTTGTGGATGATTATACAAAAAATTTATGCCGGATTGAATTTTGCTTCTAGATATCTTTTAGATTCGGCCGCGGGAGGCACTTTTATGGAAATCACTTTAGGAGATGCTACTAAACTCCTAGATAATATTATGGTAAATTATTCTCAATGGCACACTGAAAGATCCACTAATAAAAAAGTGCATGCAATAGAAGAAATCATTGTTCTGAGTGGAAAGATGGATGAACTTATGAAATTATTTGCTACTAAGAGTGTTTCTTCTGATCCTAATGATATGCCTTTGTCTACTTTGATTGAGAATAATAATGAATCTATGGATGTGAATTTTGTTGGTAGGAATAATTTTGGTAACAACGCATATAGAGGGAATTTTAATCCTAGGCCTTATCCTAGTAATCCTTCTAATAGTTATGGAAATTCCTACAACAACTCTTATGGAAATTTTAATAAGATGCCCTCTGAATTTGAGAATAGTGTCAAAGTGTTTATGAATTCACAAAATAATTTTAATGCTTTGCTTGAAGAGAAATTGCTTAAAGTTGATGATTTGGCTAGGAACGTTGATAGAATTTCTCTTGAGGTTGATTCTTTAAAGCTTAGATCTATTCCTCCTAAGCATGATATTAATGAGTCTCTCAAAGCCATGAGAATTTCCATTGATGAGTGCAAGGAAAGAACCGCTAGGATGCGTGCCACAAAAGATGCCTTTATTAAAGCTGTTCTTCCAATTCCTTTGAAAATCAAGATGAAGATCTAAAAGTTATTGATGTGTCCTCTATTAAATCTTTGTTTTGCAATATGAATCTTGATGAAACTGAATATGATTTTCCTTTACCTAGAAGGCATTCCAAAAATTCGGAGTATTTAGATCTTGATGATGAAATTGATAAAAGTGGGATTGAAAGAAATAAAACCCTAGATGTTGCTAAACCCACTATATTGGATTTCAAGGAATTTAATTATGAAAATTGCTCTTTAATTGATTGTATTTCCTTGTTGCAATCCTTCTTGCCCTATTATTCTCGGTAGACCTTTCCTTAGAACTGTTGGTGCAATTATTGATATGAAGGAAGGGAATATTGGATTTCAATTTCCATTAAAAAAGGGCATGGAACACTTTCCTAGAAAGAAAATAAAATTGCCATATGAAACTATCATGAGAGCCACTTATGGATTGCCTACCAAAGATGGCAATACCTAGATCTATCCTCGCTTTTATGCCTAGCTAGGGGAGTTAAACGATAGCGCTTGGTGGGAGGCAACCTAATTTTATTTTTAAGTTTTTTTCTTTTTCTTCTATTTAGGAATAAATAATCCATCTTTTTTTGGAAAGGAATGCCTTGCATTCCCAAGTTACACTGGACCGACCAAATCGGCAGCCATAGCACGGGTTACATCAAATGGTGGGTCTGAATGCCACACAAGCTGGCTCCTTGGTTCAGCATTCGAACCTACAGCAGCAAGAAAATGAGCCAGGAGATTACATGCTCTAGGACAGAACAAGACTTTTTGATCAATAAAGCCCAACTGCAGGAGGTACTTGGCTTCACAGAAGAGCACACCAAGAGCACTACGGTCCTGAGTTGTGTCATTCATGGCAAGCTAGAGAGTCTGGCAATCAGTCTCATAGTGCACACATCCCATCCCAAGTGATTCAACAGTCTGGATGGCCTTCAATAACGCTTCAGCCTCCCCATGTAGAGCGCTACTCAGGTTCAGAAGCCTACCTGCTGCTGCCAAAATAAACTCTCCAGAGTTGTCCCGCGCTACTAGACCCCATCCTCCATCTCCTTTGTCAGACTGGAACACCGCATCTACGTTAATCTTAATTGTATTCGGCAGGGGAGCAATCCATTTGGGAGATGGGTTTGGGGTTGGGGATCGTTTCTCCTTGCCGACCAAGAACTCCATCCACTCCTTCGTCAGATATCCCACTCGAGCACTAAAGCCCTCTGCGTCGAGGCGTCTCTTCTGATGGTTTGCATTATTGCACTCCGACCACCAGGCCCATAGCAGGCAGATTGTACGCAACTTAATTTCCTCGGGAAGCTTGAAAACTGCTGCTAGCACTTCAGAAGGGGTGTCACATAGCAGGAGCTGTTGCCTGGTATACTCAAGACCGCAGTAACGCCACCTGATCTTGACCTCCTTGCAGCGCAGGAATAGATGACCCCCATCTTCAGCCTGACGGTGGCATAGTGGACACAGGACATCTAGCTCCACACCAAGTCTTTCGACATTATGGAGGAGAGGATGGCTATTTAGAGCAAATCTCCACATGAAGTGATGGACCCTAGGGGGGCAAGGTGTCTTCCAGAGAGCTTGCCAAAACCGTGATTTGTCCTCCTGACCGGTCGAGCTAGCACCCCTTTGGCGCGTTTTTTCCTGTTGCAACAGATGCACATAAACCCTGTAGGCTGATCTGACCGAGAAAAGGCCTTTCTTATCAAAGTGCCAAGCCACAAAATCCTTGAATTGGTCGTAGATTGGGATACTCAGAATAGTCTTCACATCCTCTGGACTGAAAGTTTGCTGGACTAATTCCTTATCCCACCAACTCGAAATTGGATCGATGAGCTCGGACACCCTAGTCAACAAGTGTGCACCTTGAAGGGTTCGTGGCCGGCGGGTGTCGTTTGAGGGAAGCCATGGGTCCTCCCACATGTTTATCCTTTCACCTGAACCCACCCTCCAGATCATACCAGCCTTGATGACTTGGACGCCTTGTAGAAGACTGCGCCACACATAACTCATGCCTGGACTAGCTTCAGCTTTAAGCACATCACCGTGGGGGAATACTTAGCTTGTAGAACACGTGCATATAAGGACTCAGGAATCTGGATTAGGCGCCACACTTGACGTGCTAGCATGGCAATATTGAACGCGTGCAGATCGCGAAAACCCAAACCACCCTGTTCCTTTGGCAGTGTCATTCTTTCCCAACCCACCCAGTGATGTCTGTCCTCTTCTTCCTGATTTGCCCACCAGAATTTGCACACCATTTGGCTAATACTGTCACACAGAGCTTTTGTAAGGCCAAAACAGGACATGGCGTACGTAGGGACAGCTTGGATAACAGCTTTGATTAAGACCTCCTTGCCCGCCTTTGAGAGAAGCTTAATTTTCCAACCCTTCAGGATATCCAAATCTTCTCCCGGAGGTACTCAAAGCACTTTTGGCTGGACTGCCCAACATAGCTCGGCAGGCCTAGATACTTGCCTTGCAAACATTCAGAGCGCAAGCCTAAGAGAGCCAGGAGTTGGGCTTTCAGGCGGTGAGGAGTGTTTTTGCTGAATAACACTGCAGATTTATCCCTATTTATCACTTGGCCGGACCCCAGCTCATAAACCCGCAGTATGTGGTTGATCGTCTGAACACTATTTGGTGTGGCTTCAAACAGCAGCAGTGAGTCATCAGCGAAAAGAAGGTGACTGACAGAGGGGGCTCCCGGAGCTAGTTCAATTCCCTTGATCTGGTTCATGTCTTCGGCATGTTGAAGTAATGCCGAAAGTCCCTCTGCGCACAAGAGGAACAAATACTGCGAAATTGGATCGCCCTGACGAAGACCTCTCCCCGGAATCACTTGGTCCGTGCAAGCACCATTTAGCTTAAATCTATATTTCACCGTCCGAATGCACTTGCTGATCAGCCCCACAAAATCTTGGGTAAACCCCAATTGCAACATAACTTTCTCCAGGAACAACCACTCTACCCGGTCATAGGCTTTGCTCATGTCAAGTTTTAAGGCAGCATAAGATTTCTTCCCCGTTCTCTTCCTTTTCAGAAAATGTGTCATTTCGTAGGCCAAAATAGTGTTATCCGAAATAAGACGACCCGGCACGAACGCACTCTGATTAGGTGATATAATTTCACCCAATATACACTTCAGCCTCTTGGCGATGACCTTGGACACCAGTTTGTATACGACGTTGCATAGGCTAATAGGGCGAAGATCCTTTAGTATTTCTGGGTTCTGCACCTTTGGGATTAGCACTACAAGAGTGTCGTTCCATCCCTCCAGCATACTGCCACCACGCAACACCTGTAACACCTCGCGCACCACATCATCACCAATCAACTGCCAATAATGCTTATAGAACACTGCTGGGAGCCCATCCCCGCCAGGAGCCTTTAAGTCACCAAAATCGTCAAGAGCCCTCTTTACTTCTTCCCGTGTGAACTCTGCAGAGAGGAATTCATTCATCTGGTCGGTCACCTTGGGTGCTATACAAGATAGAATATCCGGAGCATCTGCACCTGCCACGGGGGTAAACAAGGAGGAAAAATAGTTAGTAATATGGGCCTTCATTCCTTCTTCATCTTCCACCACCACCCCATCCTCGCGCTTCAGCTTCTTGATAGTATTATTCTTTTTTCTCTCCGAATCATACGCCTGAAAGTACCGAGTATTCCGGTCACCATTGATGAGCCAATTAGCATGCGCTCGCTGCCTCCACACAAGGTCTTCTTGCTCCTCTAACTTCTCCAATTTGAAACAGAGAGTGTGCTCCCTCCTCGGTTGACTCTCCGACAGTGGCAGCTTCCTGACCTCCTCCAGTTCTCCTTTAATCTTTTTGATTCTCTTACATAGATCGCCCAAAACCTCCCTACTCCATGTAGCTAGTGCACTGAGCACCGTATGAGATTTCTCCTTTACTTTCGCACCCTGCGCACCCTCCCACGCTTCCTTTACTATCCCATCACAGCCATCCTCGAGCAACCATCTCGCCTCAAAATGCAACAGCCGCTGGCCCCTAGCTGCTCTCTGGACTCTCGGGCTACCATCCCTCATCAACACCACGGGACGGTGATCAGAATGGCGGGGGTCCCCATTCACAACCTTATAAGCTGGAAAACGCTGGCACCACTCCGGAGTCGCCACTACCCGGTCCAAACGCTCACGAATATACCCATCAACACGGTAGTTTTTATTCCTCCAAGTAAAAACATCTCCCTCGAATCCGAGGTCATGAAGATTACAAAAGTCTAGAGCATCACGAAAATTTTGCATGTATCTATGAGCACGTGGCACACCACCTTGCTTCTCATGACTAAATAAAACTTCATTAAAAGTCCCCCATACAAACCCATGGAAGATTAATATGGTTTTGAAGCGTACGAAGAAGCCGCCAAGTCTCGACCTTCCTTTTAGTGTGTGACTCCCCATAAATCCCTGTTAAATGCCACTTGAAACCATCTTCTTCCTCCACCACCGCACCAATATGCATTCTTCCCATCCATCTAACCGTCACATTTATTCCTCGCCTCCACAGCAGAGCTAATCCACCACTCTTGCCATCATTATTCCTAACTTCCATATTTTGTAGACCGAACATATCTCGAAACTTCCCCATCCTCCTCCTGTCTAGCCTTGTTTCACACAGGAAGAGGATGTCGGGGTCCTCCTTCTTCTGGAGATCCAGAAGACCATGAACTGCCGGCCTATTCCCCAATCCCCGGCAGTTCCAAGCGATAAGCTTCATTTGGGCTCGCCGGGCTGGCATGGCAGCCCAGCGTTTGTGTCAATGCCCACATATCTCTCCATCTCCATGTCCTGTTTCAGTCTCTTCCCGCCATCTTCCTCCATACCCTCCAAATCAGAGGCTACCCTCTTCCTCCCATCACCCTTCTCTTGTGTCCCATCTGCTACGGCCCCTGTAGTCTCCCCCTTCTGCACTCTGCCTGTCACTTTTTTGTACCGCCCTAGAGCCCTCCCTTTCATTACTTCCTGCTTATCAGTCTGCAACGTCCTCCTGGTCTCAGGTTTATCGGTCTGCATGGCCACGTCCTGCATGGCCGCGGTTCTGGTGCCTCCAATGATATTCACCACAGCCTTCGTGTACTGTTCAACCACCTCCCCAAGCTTGCTCCCTTCACTGTTTGCACTAACCAAATCGCTTGATTGTCCTGCATTGCGTGGAGGGGTGTGAATTACTGCAGCCCCTTCTGTCCGCTCTCCCATTGGCTGCATGTCCTCGGTATATGTTCCAGGGACAATGCAGCCTTTCTTCCCCCCATCATTTTGCCCTGTCTGAACCTTGTCCACCTCATTTGTCTCCGTGAACGTCAGTCGTTTAGGCATACCCTCCCGCTCCACCCCCACAATCTTCTTTAATGGACTAGTGACCTCCTGGCCTCTCTCCTCCTCTTCAACAATGTCAGCCCAACTCTTTTTATTCTTCCTCCAAGATGGGGCGTCACTGGTAGACACCGATCTCCCTTTCCATGCACCCATACCACGGCTACTAACTGCATGGCTACCTGAAATTGCCCGGCTATCCCCCCAGCGATTCCTCCCCTCCAAACCGCCTCTCCTTGGCATGAAGGCTCGCAGCCAGGGCCCAAACTGTTGACGTTCACCTTTCCTCCGTTTAATTCCGCACAGCTTTTCCACATGGCCTAGGATCCCACACACATAGCAGAAATCCGGAAGATACTCGTACTCAAAAGGGCACCAGTTCTTCACATCCTCCTCCCCTATCTTCTTTCCAGACTCATCTAGCTCCATAGTGGTACTGTTTCCTTCCTTTCCGTCATCCAAGGTGAAGCCCCTCATGAGCGGCACCTTAATGTTCATCCGCACCTTAATCCTAAGAAATTTACTCACTGCCCTACCATCCGCCCTTGCCTCCATGTCTAACACCTCATCGATCTCAGCCCCCAATCTGCTCCCCCGCCTCCCTGCACATTAAATCAAACGGGAGCCGAAGAACTCGTACCCAGATGGGAACTTTATCGAAATTATAGTCCTCCAGTATCTTTCTTCCATCATAGTCTTCAAGGAAAAGCAGATCATTACCAAACTCCCAGGGTCCTTCCTCCAAAGCCATGCGTTTCCCCGACTCCTGGCCAAAGGTAAACAGGAACTTATTCTCACCGACCTCCTTACAATCCAGACCCTTAATAGGGCACCAGATCTTGCCCAAAGTTTTCGCCATTGCCTCCACGAATACTGGTTTCTCCGAGAACAATTTCACCAGTGCTTGCGGTTCCACCACACCCGCCTTACCAGAGCCAGCCCAGCCGATCTTGATTCTCTTCCTCTCCTTCTCAGTCAACTTCAGGTTCTGTAGCAATCCTTCTACCTTCTCCATGTCCGCCACGAACAGATCACAGAAACTTGGTGACAAATTGGTGTACGATCACAAGCCCCATAACTTACGAAAGGCCTATGGTGTAGGGAATGGATGGGCGAAGTGACCAGCGGAGGTGGGCGAGAGGCTAGACGCAAATCAGAAAAGCCCAACGCCTGTGAGGTTACGTACGTGAGGGGATCAAGGGTGGCTGATGAGCGGCGGCACCGAAACCCTAGATCGCCTCCATGATCGCCAGGGAACAAAGACACCGCCACTCACGGTGCGGACTAGTCAGGTTTTTCTTGCAAGCCTTTTTTCTAAATAATCCATCTACCTTCTTTTTAGATGTGGTTTTGTGTTTTAATTAGTGTTTGTGCCAAGTTAGACCTATGGGATCTTCTTGGATGATAGTTATTTGATCTTGCTGTAATTTCCAGAAACTTTCTGTTCACGAAAACAATTGTTAAAAATCACCAGAACGTGGTAAAATACTGATTCCAATTTCTGCTGATCAACAAACAAATTGTTTAGGTCCTCCTATTTTGGTAGATGTTTTGGAGTTCCAGAAGTTTGCGTTAGTTACAGATTTCTACAGACTGTTCTGTTTTTGACAGATTCTGTTTTTTGTGTGTTGTTTGCTTATTTTGATGAATCTATGGCTAGTAAAATAGTTTATAATCCATAGAGAAGTTGGAATACAGTAGGTTTAACACTAATATAAATAAAGAATGAGTTCATTACAGTACCTTGAAGTGGTCTTTTGTTTTCTTTCGCTAACGGAGCTCACGAGATTTCTGTTGAGTTTTGTGTTGTGAAGTTTCCAAGTTTTGGGTAAATTCTTTTGATGGATTATGGGACAAGGAGTGGCAAGACCCTAAGTTTGGGGATGCCCATGGCACCCCCAAGATAATCCAAGGACACCAAAAAGTCAAAGCTTGGGGATGCCCCGGAAGGCATCCCCTCTTTCGTCTACTTCCATCGGTAATTTTACTTGGAGCTATATGTTTATTCACCACATGATATGTGTTTTGCTTGGAGCGTCTTGTATTATTTGTGTCTTTGTTTGTTAGTGGGCCACAATCATCCTTGTTGTACACACCTTTTGAAAGAGCCATATATGAATTGGAGTTTGATAGAATACTCTTTGTACTTCACTTATATCTTCTGAGCTATGTAGTTCTGCTCTTTGTGCTTCACCTATATCTTTTGTGCTATATAATTTTGCTCTATGTGCTTCACTTAGATCTTTTAGAGCACGGTGGTGGATTTGTTTTAAAGAAACTATTGATCTCTCATGCTTCACTTAGATTATTTTAACAGTCTTAATTAGCATGGTAATTTTCTTAATAATAATAATAACTTGGTATTCAAGATTTGTAAAACTTTCTTTTGAGTGCGTTGAATACTAAGAAAAGTTGGATACTTGATAATTGTTTTGAGATATGGAGGTGATAATATCAAAGTCATGCTAGTAGAGTAATTTTGAATTTGAGAAGTGTTTGAGTTGAAGTTTGCAAGTCCCGTAGCATGCACGTATGGTAAACGTTATGCAACAAATTTGAAACATGAGGTGTTATTTGATTGTCCTCCTTATGAGTGGCGGTCGGGGACGAGCGATGGTCTTTTCCTACCAATCTATCCCCCTAGGAGCATGCGCGTAGTACTTTGGTTTTTGATGGCTTGTAGATTTTTGCAATAAGTATATGAGTTCTTTATGACTAATGTTGAGTCCATGGATTACACGCACTCTCACCCTTCCATCATTGCTAGCCTCTTCGGTACCGTGCATTGCCCTTTCTCACATTGAGAGTTGGTGCAAACTTCGCCGGTGCATCCAAACCCCGTGATATGATACGCTCTTTCACACATAAACCTCCCTATATCTTCCTCAAAAAAGCCACCATACCTACCTATTATGGCATTTCCATAGCCATTCCGAGATATATTGCCATGCAACTTTCCACCATTCCGTTCTTCATGACACATCTATCATTGTCATATTGCTTAGCATGATCATGTAGTTGACATAGTATTTATGGCAAAGCCACCGTTCATAATTCTTTCATACTTGTCACTCTTGATTCATTGCATATCCCGGTATACCGCCGGAGGCATTCATATAGAGTCATACTTTGTTCTAGTATCGAGTTGTAATCATTGAGTTGTAAATATATAGAAGTGTGATGATCATCATTTAATAGAGTATTGTCCCAAATAAAAAAAGGCCAAAGAAAAAAAAGAAGGCCCAAAAAAAGAAAATAAATAAAAAGGGGCAATACTATTATCCTTTTTTCCACACTTGTGCTTCAAAGTAGCACCATAATTTTCATAATAGAGAGTCTCTTGTTTTGTCACTTTCATATACTAGTGGGAATTTTTCATTATAGAACTTGGCTTGTATATTCCAACAATGGGCCTCCTCAAGTGCCCTAGGTCTTCATGAGCAAGCAAGTTGGATGCACACACACTTAGTTTCTTTTGTTGAGCTTTCATACATTTATAGATCTAGTGCATCCGTTGCATGGCAATCCCTACTCCTTGCATTAACATCAATTGATGGGCCTCTCCATAGCCCGTTGATTATCCTCGTTGATGTGAGACTTTCTCCTTTTTGTCTTCTCCACATAACCCCCATCATTATATTCTATTCCACCCATAGTGCTATATCCATGGCTCACGCTCATGTATTGCGTGAAGGTTTATAAGTTTGAGATTATTAAAGTATGAAACAATTGCTTGGCTTGTCATCGGGGTTGTGCATGATGAGAGCATTCTTGTGTGACGAAAATGGAGCATGACTCAACTATATGATTTTGTAGGGATGAACTTTCTTTGGCCATGTTACTTTGAGGAAACATAATTTCTTTGTAAGTTTGCTTGAAGTATTATTATTTTTTGTGTCAATATGAACTTCTATCTTGAATCTTTCGGATCTGAATATTCATACCACAATTAAGAAGATTTGCATTGAAGTTATGCCAAGTAGCACTCCGCATCAAAAATTCTCTTTTTATCATTTACCTACTCGAGGACGAGCAGGAATTAAGCTTGGGGATGCCTGATACGTCTCCAACGTATCTATAATTTTTGATTGCTCCATGCTATATTATCTACTGTTTTGGACTATATTGGGCTTTATTTTTCCACTTTTATATTATTTTTGGGACTAACCTATTAATCGGAAGCCCAGCCCAGAATTGCTGTTTTTTGCCTATTTTCAGTGTTTTGGAGAAACAGAATATCAAACAGAGTCCAAACGGAATAAAACCTTTGGGAACGTGATTTTCTCACCGAACGTGATCCAGGAGACTTGAACCCTACTCCAATGAGTCAAAGAGGCGGTCACGAGGGTGGGGGCACGCCCACCCCCCTAGGGCGCGCCCCCTGCCTCGTGGGCCCCTAGGTGCTCCACCGACGTACTCCTTCCTCCTATATATACCTACGTACCCCCAAAAGATCAGAACAAGTGCCAAAAACCTAATTCCACCGCCGCAACTTTCTGTATCCACGAGATCCCATCTTGGGGCCTGTTTCGGAGCTCCGCCGGAGAGGGCCGTCATCATGGAGGGCTTCTACATCATCCTAGCCCTTCCGATGAAGTGTGAGTAGTTTACGTCAGACCTTCGGGTCCATAGTTATTAGCTAGATGGCTTCTTCTCTCTTTTTGGATCTCAATACAATGTTCTCCCCCTCTTTGTGGAGATCTATTCGATGTAATCTTATTTTTGCGGTGTGTTTGTTGAGACCGATGAATTGTGGGTTTATGATCAAGTCTATCTATGAATAATATTTGAATCTTCTCTGAATTCTTTTATGTATGATTGGTTAGCTTTGCAAGTCTCTTCGAACTATCAGTTTGGTTTGGCCTACTAGATTGGTTTTTCTTGCCATGGGAGAAGTGCTTAGCTTTGGGTTCAATCTTGCGGTGTCCTTTCCCAGTGACAGAAGGGGCAGCAAGGCACGTATTGTATTGTTTCCATCGAGGATAACAAGATGGGGTTTGTATCATAGTGCATGAAACTATCCCTCTACATCATGTCATCTCGCTTAAGGCGTTACTCTGTTTTTAACTTAATACTCTAGATGCATGCTGGATAGCGGTCGATGAGTGGAGTAATAGTAGTAGATGCAGTCAGGAGTCGGTCTACTTGTCTCGGGCGTGATGCCTATATACATGACCATACCTAGATATTCTCATAACTATGCTCAATTCTGTCAATTGCTCAACAGTAATTTGTTCACCCACCGTAGAATACTTATGCTCTTGAGAGAAGCCACTAGTGAAACCTATGGCCCCCGGGTCTATTCTCATCATATCAATCTCCATCACTTTAATCTTGCTTTGCTTTTTACTTTGCCTTTTACTTTTCACTTTGCATCTCTATATCCAAAATACCAAAAATATTATCTATCATCTTTATCAGATCTCACTCTCGTAAGTGACCGTGAAGGGATTGACAACCCCTAATCGCGTTGGTTGCGAGGAGCTATTGTTTTTGTGTAGGTATGAGGGACTTGTGTGTAGCCTCCTACTGGATTGATACCTTGGTTCTCAAAAACTGAGGGAAATACTTATGCTACTTTGCTGCATCATCCTCTCCTCTTCGGGGAAAACCAACGCAGTGCTCAAGAGGTAGCAAGCGCCGGCGGCGGGCCTTCGTAGCCGCAGACGGTCACGGGGCATTTGCAGGGCGCGAGCGGACACACGCTCTGGTGATTGGCGAGCTTGTGGTAAGTAACGTAGAGCCCACAGCTTTCGTGCGGGCACTCCACCCTCACCGACGAAAGGACGGAGTCCACCGCCGTGTTCCGCATGTCGAAGCTGTTGAGGAACGTAGCAGAAAAACAAAATTTTCCTACTCGTTTCACCAAGATCCATCTAGGAGTTCATCTAGCAACGAGTCATCGGATGCATCTACATACCTTTGTAGATCGCGTGCGGAAGCGTTCAAAGAACGGTGATGATGTAGTCGAACACGACGTGATCCAAATCACCGATGACCAAGCGCCGAACGGACGGCACCTCCGCGTTCAACACACGTACGGGACGGGAGACGTCTCCTCCTTCTTGATCCAGCAAGGGGGAAGGAGAGGTTGATGAAGATCCAGCAGCACGACGGCGTGGTGGTGGATGCAGGGCATCACAGTAGCAGGGCTTCGCCTATACTACGAGAGAGAGACGTAACGGGGAGAGAGGGAGGCGCCAGGGGCTGGTGTGTGAAGTCCCTCCTCTCCCCCACTATATATATATGGGTGCTAGGGGGGCGCCGGCCCTAGGAGATGGAATCTCCTGGGGGGGGCGGCGGCCAAGGGGGGGGGGCTTGCCCCCCAAGCAAGGGGGCGCCCCCTTTAGGGTTTCCCCTCACCTAGGCGCACTGGGCCCTAGGGGAGTGGCGCCCAGCCCACTTTGGGCTGGGTCCCTCCCACTTCAGCCCATGGGGCCCCCCGGGATAGGTGGCCCCACCCGGTGGACCCCCGGGACCCTTCCGGTGGTCCCGGTACAATACCGGTGACCCCGAAACTTGTCCCGATGGCCGAAACAGCACTTCCTATATATAATTCTTTACCTCCGGACCATTCCGGAACTCCTCGTGACGTCCGGGATCTCATCCGGGACTCCGAACAACATTCAGGTTACTGCATATACATATCTTCACAACCCTAGCGTCACCGAACCTTAAGTGTGTAGACCCTACGGGTTCGGGAGACAAGCAGACATGACCGAGACGACTCTCCGGTCAATAACCAACAGCGGGATCTGGATACCCATGTTGGCTCCCACATGCTCCACGATGATCTCATCGGATGAACCACGATGTCGAGGATTCAATCAACCCCGTATGCAATTCCCTTTGTCAATCGATATGTTACTTGCCCGAGATTCGATCGTCGGTATCCCCAATACCTCGTTCAATCTCGTTACCGGCAAGTCACTTTACTCGTACCGTAATGCATGATCCCGTGATCAAACACTTTGATCACATTGAGCTCATTATGATGATGCATTACTGAGTGGGCCCGGTGATACCTCTCCGTCATACGGAGTGACAAATCCCAGTCTCGATCCATGTCAACCAACAGACACTTTCGGAGATACCCGTAGTATACCTTTATAGTCACCCAGTTACGTTGTGACGTTTGGCACACCCAAAGCACTCCTACGGTATCCGGGAGTTACACGATCTCATGGTCTAAGGAAAAGATACTTGACATTGGAAAAGCTCTAGCAAACGAATTATGCGATCTTGTGCTTATGCTTAGGATTGGGTCTTGTCCATCACATCATTCTCCTAATGATGTGATCTCGTTATCAATGACATCCAATGTCCATAGTCAGGAAACCATGACTATCAGTTGATCAACGAGCTAGTCAACTAGAGGCTTACTAGGGACATATTGGTGTCTATGTATTCACACATGTATTACGATTTCCGGATAACACAATTATAGCATGAATAAAAGACAATTATCATGAACATGGAAATATAATAATAATGCTTTTATTATTGCCTCTAGGGCATATTTCCAACAGTCTCCCACTTGCACTAGAGTCAATAATCTAGTTACATTGTGATGAATCGAACACCCATGGAGTTCTGGTGTTGATCATGTTTTGCTTTAGGGAGAGGTTTGGTCAACGGATCTGCGACATTCAGATCCGTATGCACTTTACAAATTTCTATGTCTCCATCTTGAACATTTTCATGAATGGAGTTGAAGCGACGCTTGATGTGCCTGGTCTTCTTGTGAAACCTGGGCTCCTTGGCAAGTGTAATAGCTCCAGTGTTGTCACAGAAGAGTTTTGATCGGCCCCGACGCATTGGGTATGACTCCTAGGTCGGTGATGAACTCCTTCATCCAAATTGCTTCATGCGCTGCCTCCGAGGCTGCCATGTACTCCGCTTCACATGTAGATCCCGCCACGACGCTCTACTTGCAACTGCACCAGCTTACTGCTCCACCATTAAACATATACATGTATCTGGTTTGTAACTTAGAGTCATCCAGATCTGTGTCGAAGCTAGCGTCGACGTAACCCTTTACGACGAGCTCTTCGTCACCTCCATAAACGAGAAACATGTCCTTAGTCCTTTTCAGGTACTTCAGGATATTCTTGACCACTGTCCAGTGTTCCTTGCCGGGATTACTTTGGTACCTACCTACCAAACTTACGGCAAGGTTTACATCAGGTCTGGTACACAGCATGGCATACATAATAGACCCTATGGCCGAGGCATAGGGGATGACACTCATCTCTTCTATATCTTCTGCCGTGGTCGGGCATTGAGCTGAGCTCAATTTCACACCTTGCAATACAGGCAAGAACCCCTTCTTGGACTGATCCATATTGAACTTCTTCAATATCTTTTCAAGGTATGTGCTTTGTGAAAGACCTATGAGGCGTCTTGATCTATCTCTATAGATCTTGATTCCTAATATATAAGCAGCTTCTCCAAGGTCCTTCATTGAAAAACTCTTATTCAAATAGGCCTTAATGCTGTCCAGAAGTTCTATATCATTTCCCATCAAAATTATGTCATCTACATATAATATGAGAAATGCTACAGAGCTCCCACTCACTTTCTTGTAAACACAGGCTTCTCCATAAGTCTGCGTAAACCCAAACGCCTTGATCATCTCATCAAAGCGAATGTTCCAACTCCGAGATGCTTGCACCAGCCCATAAATGGATCGCTGGAGCTTGCATACCCTGTTAGCATTCTTAGGGTCGACAAAACCTTCCGGCTGCATCATATACAGTTCTTTCTTAAGATAACCGTTAAGGAATGCTGTTTTGACGTCCATTTGCCATATCTCATAATCATAGTATGCGGCAATTGCTAACATGATTCGGACGGACTTCAGCTTCGCTACGGGAGAGAAAGTCTCATCGTAGTCAACCCCTTGAACTTGCCGATAACCCTTAGCGACAAGTCGAGCTTTATAGATGGTAACATTACCATCCGCGTCCGTCTTCTTCTTAAAGATCCATTTGTTTTCTATCGCTCGCCGATCATCGGGCAAGTCTGTCAAAGTCCATACTTTGTTTTCATACATGGATCCTATCTCGGATTGCATGGCCTCTAGCCATTTGTTGGAATCTGGGCCCGCCATCGCTTCTTCATAGTTTGAAGGTTCACCATTGTCTAACAACATGATTTCCAGGACAGGGTTGCCGTACCACTCTGGTGCGGGACGTGTCCTTGTGGACCTACGAAGTTCAGTAGTAACTTGATCCGAAGTTTCATGATCATCATCATTAACCTCCTCTCTAACCGGTGGAGGCACCACAGAAACATTTTCTTGAGCTGCGCTACTCTCCGGTTCAAGAGGTGATACTTCATCAAGTTCCACTTTCCTCCCACTTACTTCTTTCGAGAGAAACTCTTTCTCCAGAAAGGATCCGTTCTTGGCAACAAAGATCTTGCCTTCGGATCTTAGGTAGAAGGTATACCCAATGGTTTCCTTAGGGTATCCTATGAAGACGCATTTTTCTGATTTGGGTTCGAGCTTTTCAGGTTGAAGTTTCTTGACATAAGCATCGCATCCCTAAACTTTTAGAAACGACAGCTTAGGTTTCTTCCCAAACCATAATTCACACGGTGTCGTCTCAACGGATTTAGATGGTGCCCTATTTAAAGTGAATGCGGCCGTCTCTAGAGCGTATCCCCAAAATGATAGCGGTAAATCTGTAAGAGACATCATAGATCGCACCATATCCAATAGAGTGCGATTACGACGTTCAGACACACTGTTACGTTGAGGTGTTCCAGGCGGCGTGAGTTGTGAAACGATTCCACATTTCCTTAAGTGTGTGCCAAATTCGTGACTTAAATATTCTCCTCCACGATCTGATCGTAAGAACTTTATTTTTCGGTCACGTTGATTCTCTACCTCATTCTGAAATTCCTTGAACTTTTCAAAGGTCTTAGACTTGTGTTTCATCAAGTAGACATACCCATATCTACTCAAGTCATCCATGAGAGTGAGAACATAATGATATCCTCCGCGAGCCTCAACACTCATTGGACCGCACACATCAGTATGTATGATTTCCAATAAGTTGGTTGCTCGCTCCATTGTCCCGTTGAACGGAGTCTTGGTCATTTTGCCCATGAGGCATGGTTCGCATGTGTCAAATGATTCATAATCGAGAGACTCTAAAAGTCCATTAGCATGGAGCTCCTTCATGCGCTTGACACCAATGTGACCAAGGCGGCAGTGCCACAAGTATGTGGGACTATCGTTATCAACTTTACACCTTTTGGTATTCACACTATGAATATGTGTATTATCATGTACGAGATTCATTAGGAATAAACCATTGACCATCGGAGCATGACCATAAAACATATCACTCATATAAATAGAACAACCATTATTCTCGGATTTAAATGAGTAGCCATCTCGTATTAAACGAGATCCAGATACAATGTTCATGCTCAAACTTGGCACTAAATAACAATTATTGAGGTTTAAAACTAATCCCGTAGGTAAATGTAGAGGTAGCGTGTCGACGGCGATCACATCGACCTTGGAACCATTCCTGACGCGCATCGTCACCTCGTCCTTCACCAGTCTCCGCTTATTCCGCAGCTCCTGTTTTGAGTTACAAATATGAGCAACGGCACCGGTATCAAATACCCAGGAGCTACTACGAGCACTGGTAAGGTACACATCAATTACATGTATATCACATATACCTTTAGTGTTGCCGGCCTTCTTGTCCGCTAAGTATTTGGGGCAGCTCCGCTTCCAGTGACCATTCCCTTTGCAATAAAAGCACTCAGTCTCAGGCTTGGGTCCATTCTTTGACTTCTTCCCGGCAACTTGCTTACCGGGCGCGGCAACATCCTTGCCGTCCTTCTTGAAGTTCTTCTTACCCTTGCCTTTCTTGAACTTAGTGGTTTTATTGACCATAAACACTTGATGTTCCTTTTTGATTTCAACCTCTGCTGATTTCAGCATAGCAAATACCTCAGGAATGGTCTTTACCATCCCCTGCATATTGTAGTTCATCACAAAGCTCTTGTAGCTAGGTGGGAGCGATTGAAGGATTCTGTCAATGACCGCCTCATCTGGGAGGTTAATCTCCAGCTGAGTCAAGCGGTTGTGTAACCTAGACATCTTGAGTATGTGTTCACTGACAGAGCTATTTTCCTCCATCTTACAACTGTAGAATTTGTCGGAGACTTCATATCTCTCGACCCGGGCATGAGCTTGGAAAACCATTTTCAGCTCTTCGAACATCTCATATGCTCCGTGTAGCTGAAAACGCTTTTGGAACCCCGGTTCTAAGCTGTAAAGCATGCCGCACTGAACGAGGGAGTAATCGTCAGCACGCTGCTGCCAAGCATTCATAATGTCTTGGTTCTCTGGGATGGGTGCTTCACCTAGCGGTGCTTCTAGGACATATTGTTTCCTGGCAGCTATGAGGATGATCCTCAGGTTCCGGACCCAGTCCGTATAGTTGCTGCCATCATCTTTCAGCTTGGTTTTCTCTAGGAACGCGTTGAAGTTCATGTTGACATTAGCTTGGGCCATTTGATCTACAAGACATATTGCAAAGTTTATTTAGACTAAGTTCATGATAATTAAGTTCATATAATCAAATTATATAATGAACTCCCACTCAAATTAGACATCCCTCTAGTCATCTAAGTGAAACATGATCCGACTCGACTAGGCCGTGTCCGATCAACACGTGAGACGGACTAGTCATCATCAGTGAACATCTCCATGTTGATCGTATCTTCCATACGACTCATGTTCGACCTTTCGGTCTCTTGTGTTCCGAGGCCATGTCTGTACATGCTAGGCTCGTCAAGTCAACCTAAGTGTTTGCATGTGTAAATCTGTCTTACACCCGTTGTATGTGAACGTTGGAATCTATCACACCCGATCATCACGTGGTGCTTCAAAACAACAAACTGTCGCAACGGCGCACAGTTAGGGGGAACACTTTCTTGAAATTGTTATAAGGGATCATCTTATTTACTACCGTCGTTCTAAGTAAACAAGATTCAAAACATGATAAACATCACATGCAATCAAATAATAATAGTGACATGATATGGCCAATATCATATAGCTCCTTTGATCTCCATCTTGGGGCTCCATGATCATCTTGTCACCGGCATGACACCATGATCTCCATCATCGTGTCTCCATGAAGTTGCTCGCCAACTATTACTTCTACTACTAAGGCTAACACGTTTAGCAATAAAGTAAAGTAATTTACATGGCGTTTCCATTGACACGCAGGTCATAAAAAATAATGACAACTCATATGGCTCCTGCCGGTTGTCATACTCATCGACATGCAAGTCGTGATTCCTATTACATGAACATGATCTCATACATCACATATATATCATTCATCATCCATCACAACTTTGGCCATATCATATCACAAAGCACTTGCTGCAAAAACAAGTTAGACGTCCTCTAATTGTTGTTGCAAGTTTTACGTGGCTGCAATAGGGTTCTAGCAAGAACGTTTTCTTACCTACGTGAAAGCCACAACGTGATTTGTCAACTTCTAGTTACCCTTCATAAGGACCCTTTTCGTAGAATCCGCTCCAACTAAAGTGGGAGAGACAGACACCCGCCAGCCACCTTATGCAACTAGTGCATGTCAGTCGGTGGAACCGGTCTCACGTAAGCGTACGTGTAAGGTTGGTCCGGGCTGCTTCATCCCACAATACCGCTGAAGCAAAATAAGACTAGTAGCAGCAAGAAAGTTGACAACATCTACGCCCACAACAATTGTGTTCTACTCGTGCAAAGAGAACTACACATAGACCTAGCTCTGATACCACTGTTGGGGAACGTTGCAGAAAACAAAAATTTTCCTACGGTTTCACCAAGATCCATCTATGAGTTCATCTAGCAACGAGTATTCAGATTGCATCTACATACCTTTGTAGATCGCGAGCGGAAGCGTTCACTAGAACGTGGATGATGGTGTCGTACTCGCCTTGATCCAAATCACCGATGACCAAGCGCCGAACGGACGGCACCTCCGCGTTCAACACACGTACGGAGCGGATGACGTCTCCTCCTTCTTGATCCAGCAAGGGGGAAGGAGAGGTTGATGAAGATCCAGCAGCACGATGGCGTGGTGGTGGATGCAGTTGTCACCTGCAGCAGGGCTTCGCCGAGCGTCTACGCAAGAGGGAGAGGTGTAGCAGGGGAGAGGGAGGCGCCAGGGCTCAGGGTGCGGCTTCCCCTCCCTCCCCCCCTTTATATAGGCCCCCTGGGGGGGCGCCGGCCCTGGAGATCCCATCTCCAAGGGGGGGCGGCGGCCAGGGGGGGTGGAGTACCCCCCAAGGCAAGTGGGGCGCCCCCCACCCTAGGGTTCCAACCCTAGGCGCAGGGGGTGGGCCTAGGGGGGCGCACCAGCGCACTAAGGTCTGGTTCCCCCTCCCACGTCAGCCCATGGGGCCCTTCGGGATGGGTGGCCCCACCCGGCGGACCCCTGGGACCCATCCGGTGGTCCCGGCACAATACCGGTGACCCCCGAATCACTCCCGATGGTCGAAACTGCACTTCCTATATATAATTCTTTACCTCCGGACCATTCCGGAACTTCTCGTGATGTCCGGGATCTCATCCGGGACTCCGAAGAACTTTCGGATTACTGCATACTCATATCTCTACAACCCTAGCGTCACCGAACCTTAAGTGTGTAGACCCTACGGGTTCGGGAGACATGCAGACATGACCGAGACACCTCTCTGGCCAATAACCAACAGCGGGATCTGGATACCCATGTTGGCTCCCACATACTCCTCGATGATCTCATCGGATGAACCACGATGTCGAGGATTCAATCAATCCCGTATGCAATTCCCTTTGTCAATCGGTATTTTACTTGCCCGAGATTCGATCGTCGGTATCCCAATACCTCGTTCAATCTCGTTACCGGCAAGTCACTTTACTCGCACCGTAATGCATGATCCCGTGATCAAACACTTTGATCACATTGAGCTCTGATGCATTACCGAGTGGGCCAAGTGATACCTCTCCATCATACGAAGTGACAAATCCCAGTCTTGATCCGTGTCAACCCAACAGACACTTTCGGAGATACCCGTAGTATAACCTTTATAGTCACCCAGTTACGTTGTTGACGATTTGGTACACTACCCAAAGCACTCCTACGGTATCCGGGAGTTACACGATCTCATGGTCTAAGGAAAAGATACTTGACATTGGAAAAGCTCTAGCAAATGAATTATGCGATCTTGTGCTTATGCTTAGGATTGGGTCTTGTCCATCACATCATTCTCCTAATGATGTGATCTCGTTATCACCAATGTCCATAGTCAGGAAACCATGACTATCAGTTGATCAACGAGCTAGTCAACTAGAGGCTTACTAGGGACATATTGGTGTCTATGTATTCACACATGTATTACGATTTCCGGATAACACAATTATAGCATGAATAAAAGACAATTATCATGAACATGGAAATATAATAATAATGCTTTTATTATTGCCTCTAGGGCATATTTCCAACAACAGATACAGGAGAAGTTTTCTGTCGGATTAGTTTACAGTGAATTTTCAGATGACCGAGTTTAAGATTGAGAATTTGGTCAAAGCTAGGCTTTAATCCTAGGGGAATGTCTGCCGTATCATTTTCTTCAGTTCTTATCTTCTTCTTGTCTACCATTCAAGGAAACCATGTTTTTTTAAATACATAAAGCAACAGAAGAGTATTAAGCAGGAAACTATTCAGATCTACAAAAGAGGCTAGGAGAAAATCTATTAAAAATAAAAGGAAGAACAAATGAAAGCAGGGAACTAGACAGTCCCTACGCAGACGTAAGGCCACTTAAGATTCTAACCTCCTCCTTCAATTCAGAATTCAGAAATTATAATTCCTCTGTTTTTTATTTGCCCATAAAAATTGCAGCCAATTCAAAATGCACACACTATCATCTTAATGGAACTATTTAGTGCCGTCTTGACCTGGTTGACCATCTATCCTTTGCCCTCGTCATCGATATAACATCCAGTGTGTTTTGTTTACGCTCGTCTAACATGCCATTGCTTGCCAAACTGAATGTGGGTGGGAGCAGCATCAATAAACTAAGTCTAGGATGCCATTGCTCTTATCGTCATACCACTGAACTGTGTTGTTGAATTGGATTGTGTAGATTCATTTATGTATGTTTATCCACCATGAACGAACAAACTCTAGGGGCAAATTTATCCTTTTTACCTTTTATTTCTTAATATATGCATTAAACCATGCCTCTTATGATTTTGGCTTCTCAAGTATATTTTTATTGTTTGTGCGTCGTGCATCTACGCTTGTGGAAATATTACAGCCCCACTGTTAGGAGTACAAGTTTAGTCCTGACAGACTGGGCGTAAGTGGATTGGTTTGCCTTTTGATTAGTATAAGTAGATGGTAGAAGACCTGGACAAATAACATTGGATCTTAATATCTCATTACATTGAGTAGAGGACAAGAGATCGGATGAGTCTTGTTGTCACATGTGGTTCGGATGGTCAAAGTAGATGGTAGTTGGATCCGAGCACCCAGCCAGTGATGCTCTGCCGCCCGATTTAAAATGGTGCTCTCTGGAGAGCCAACGTCGACCCCGGCGCTGGTGTAGGAGGTGTCCATGGGCAATGTCGGTGTCAAAACCGGCGGATCTCGGGTAGGGGGTCCCGAACTGTGCGTCAAGGCCTGATGGTAACAGGAGACAAGGGACACGATGTTTTTACCCAGGTTCGGGCCCTCTCGATGGAGGTAATACCCTACTCCCGCTTGATTAATATTGATGATATGGGTAGTACAAGAGTAGATCTACCACGATATCAAGGAGGCTAAACCCTAGAAGCTAGCCTATGGTATGATTGTTGTGTATGGAGTTGATTGTCCTACGGACTACAACCCTCTGGTTTATATAGACACCGGATAGGGTTAGGGTTACACAGAGTCGGTTACATTGGTAGGAGATCTTGAATATCCGCATCGCCAAGCTTGCCTTCCACGCCAAGGAAAGTCCCATCCGGACACGGGACGAAGTCTTCAATCTTGTATCTTCATAGTCCAGGAGTCCGGCGAAGGTATAGTCCGGCTACCAGAACACCCCCTAATCTAGGACTCCCTCAGTAGCCCCTGAACCAGGCTTCAATGACGACGAGTCCAGCGCGCAGATTGTCTTCGGCATTGCAAGGCGGGTTCCTCCTCCAAGTCCTTCATAGAAGATTGTAAATACCAAGAATAGTGTCTGGCTCTGCAAAATAAGTTTCCACATATTGCCATAGAGAGAATTAACACAAATCAAATCTGCTGACGTATTCCGTAGTGCATCATCACACTACGGCCAAGTTCTTTACTCGAATCATTTTTACTTTTCCACCTCAGCATGTTTTGCGAGGCGGTTTCCTTGGCACGTCTTGTCAAAGCAGAGATCGTGTGCCCTTTTTACGGGATTCTCATCAATACGGACGTGGGTAACCCAATCGTGCCCTTTAGCACGTTTCCTCGATTAAAGGCGAGTCCCAAACGGTTACGGGGAGGGCTCTTGGTATTCGATCTCTTATAAAGAGACCAAGGCCTTTACTCAATCTTAAGCAAGTTCGCCCGTCGCCTCGAGTTCCAACACCCTAGGCTCTAGATTCCAGGCGCTTCGGACCTTTGAAAATGTCCGGTTCTGACCTTCAAGGCCGATGGACGCCCTCCTCCGTCACGGAGGAGGACGTACTAAAGTTGAGGGAGGCTAAGTTCCTGACCGGCGAAATTTCACATAGGTTGCCTGCCCAAGGGCAGGTTATTCCCAGTCCCCAGCCCGGTGAGAGCGTGGTGTTCATGTCTCACTTCCTTCAGGGGTTAGGCTTCCCAATGGATCCCTTTGTGAGGGGACTGTTGTTTTATTACGGGCTGGAATTCCATGACTTAGCTCCGGAGTCCATCCTCCACATCTCCTCGTTTATTGTGGTGTGCGAAGCGTTCCTCCGTGTTACCCCTCACTTCGGATTATGGCTCAAGACCTTCAAAGTGGAGCCGAAGATGATCAAGGGACGGCACGCAGAGTGCGGAGGCGCTGTTATAAGCAAAAATGCCGAGGCTCCATGGCCCGAGGGCTCTTTTCAAGGGGAGCTAGGCTTGTGGCAACGAGAGTGGTTTTATATCACCGCTCCCCGGGGATCCAAGTGGGTGGCGCCTCCTGCCTTTCGCTCGGGTCCCCCACCACGGCTGGCGTCATGGGTCAACAGAGGGTTAGATTGGGGTTTGCCCAAAGACGTGCCTTTGTTGCAAGGCCGTATTAAGGATCTCTTGGAAGGAGACCTCAGCCTAGTCTAGGTGACGCAGGTCATGCTGATTTGCCGAATATTGCCTGGCAAACATCGCTCCCTTCGCCTGTGGGAGTTCAATCCAGAGGGACCGCGAGCTCTCCAGAATTTCATGGGCGCAACGCCCGTGGAGATGTATAAACTGTTCTTCGGATCACAAGAAGCGTGTCCGGATTTAACCGAGGACGCAGGCCTAAACTGCAATCGCCCGGATACTCAAGTAAGTAACCTTGTGCCCGGACCTGCTATCCATATAATTGTCATAAAATTTCCCCTAAAAGAGTTGTCCTTTTAAACAGGAGTGGATAGCGAAGGCAAAGCTGATCAGGTGTCCGGCTCCCCTTCCCGAAACCAGGCCAGATCCCGTGCTAGTCAGGATGTTGAAGATAATGCCTTTGGAGGGAAGTAAGGGGGAGGACAAGGAAACTATGGCCTCCTCGAAGGAGGCTGCTCCGAAGATAGGAAACGACAATTCCTCTCCTAAGGGGAAGAAAAGGGCCGCCTCTGACGACCCGGAGACCATAGCCTCGAAGCGGGGGAAAAAATCCTCGTCAGAGGGTCCGGCGCCGGGGAGTTCTTTGGCCGAACTGCGCCCTCAAAGGGATCAGCCCTCCAGCGAGCCGTAAGTAGAGAAAGATTTTCCTTTTGAGGGATGAGAGGAATCCTTAATTTTATATCTGAGAAGATTAACCGAAATTTTACCTTGTATCTCGGACCTCAGCCCTTCTGAGCGGAGCTCGTCTTCGGGGGATCTCCTTCCAGAGATGATGGAGAGCGGGACGCCTCCCCCTACCGTGCCGCCTAGCGAGGCGGGCGACCCTGAGGTGTCGTCGCGGAGGGTTTCTCCGAATCCGGCAGGGGCGGAAGATAGCTATGCGGCCCCCCGAGGTTCTCCGCGTCCGGCCTTCGAAAGAGGTCGTAGGACGAGTCCGACACCGTATGGTGCTCGGCCGGAGGAGTTAAAGATTCTGCTGGGGCGAGCTTCTATCTCGGAGGAACATCGTGCATTGATGGGCACGGTGATTGAAAGGATCTCTTCCGCAGAGAGCGGATTGCATGAAGCCGCCAAAAGTTTACTGACGGGTTTTGAGGTATATTAGATAATATACACTTTTGTTAGTTACGCATAAATAAGATGCGCCCTGTGTAGATAGTAGCCCCTGAGACTCTGCACGTTGTCAAGAAATGACGGCACGCGGAGGATCATAACCCTAGGTCTAAGATGCCGCCTTTGAATGCAGGCTGCAGGGTGTCTGGAGTCAAGCCGAACTGATGATTTTGCCGAATTAGAGCGGCAACTGAACGTGGCAGATGCCGACATCGCGCTTGTCAACAAGAGACTTGACGAGGCTCAAGGTATGTAATTCCTCGGGCGGCATTAGGTAAGAAAAAGCTTTATGCCAGTGTCTTACGATGTGTGTGCTTGACGCAGATGGTGCGGCCGCCGTGGAGGGTCTTAGGGCAGAACTTGCCCAAGCTAAAGAACAAGCCCGAAAAAGTGATGCGGTTGCCAAGAAAGCTCTTGAAGAGCTGAGAGCCGAATAGGCTGCTCATTGCCGAAGCAAGGAAGAGATGGCCGGGATGGCCGAAAAGTTAAAGGGCGCTGTAGACCGTTGCAGACTTCTTGAGAAGGAAGACCGGGCGAGACAAACGGACCTTGAGAAGGCCGTTGCTGATGTCAAGGATGCGCGCTCTGCGATGAGAGCCACGAAGGAGGAGCTACGTCAAACCGAACAGATTGCGGCTGGAAAGCCCTTCATGCTGCGAAGAAAATTTTTCGATCCGAAGTTTGCTCCGTTGGACCGGATGTGGAGTGTGGAGGATACCTATCTGGATATGGCAGCGAGTGCTGCTGATGCGACCGAACACTTTCGAGATCAGGAAGATCGCGAAGTGGAAAAGCTGTTCTGGTTGCAATTTCACAATCCAGAGCGTCCACTGGCAGTGGACGATCGTTTGGCTCAATGGGCCGAACTAAATAGGTTGTCCGGACTCGCCATGAAGTACGTCATGGGTCATTTGTGGCCGGGGAGATCGGAGCCGAAGAGTTATTTCAGCTTGGTGCAGCAATTCCTTGATGCGGTGCTGCGCATTAATGCAATTAAGAGGTCGGCGTGCATAGAGGGCGCCAGGATGGCTCTTGCCCGTGTCAAGACATACTGGGCAGAGATGGAGACCACCTTTGATGCGTCCCAGGATTCAGACAAAAGCCGAGTGTCCTCCGAGCACTATTTTCAGGAAGTCCTTGAAGGCGCTCGTATAATAGAGACGCAGTGCTCGAAAGATGCTATGTTATTATAGCATATGTAATGATAAAGTAATATTTTGATAAACTGTAATGGCTTTTTTATACTTGTGCCTTCAAGTATTGGGAACACCTCATATGCGGCCGTTTTTTTAAATATATATATATACAATCTGAAAGATGGCAGTCGTTGGCTTCAGCCCCCACGCACCTAGTGCAGGGGTGCTCGCAGAAGACGCATTTTCACACTTAACCCAACGTCTTGGTCCTACAAAGGAGGTGATAGCGCAGCGGGCCAGGCAACCGGACTATAATGATTTAACACTTTCACTTAGCCATAGGAGCTTGACAGTGGGGCTATTTAGGTAGCCCCTTGGTGGCGACTGCGCTCGCCCGAGTTCGGGGCACGTGTGTGCCTGACCGGGAAGCGGCCCTTCATTAAAACGGAGGAATCCGATAGATTCCGATAGGTCATCAAGTGGCTGACCAGTCTCACGCTACATCATGACAGTCAGTTTTGGGCTTTCTCTACTGAGGTGCTTGCCCGGCCGTACCAGGGCACAATCGCAGTAGCTCTCCTGGTGCTACCTTAGCCGATAGAGCGGAACGTAAGGTAGCCGAACTCAGGAGCCGGGCAACCCAACATTTGACCAAAGACATGATTCGAAGCTAATGCATATAATGCCAAAACTCGCGACGCCGAACATTCCCTAAGGTGTTCAGTCTTTATGAGTGCAGGCGAAACAACACTCTTTAAAAAGAAAAAGCCCCTAGTGTCCAGGTACGAGCAAGAAATTCTGACGTGGCCACATGCCAATACGCCAGCCTCCTCCTTGGTTATATCGTAAAAAACCAGGGGATGTGTAGCAACAAGAGACAGTAAAAAAGGTTTACGCATGGTCTTAATCTAAAAAGAATCCTTTAGGATGGGTCCCTACTGCACGTCTGCGCCTGTGTCTCTGTTGTGCTGTATCCTGGACGGGTGCCGCACGACGTTCATCTGTAAAAGAGAGGAACTGAGTTGAAAACGGGTCATGCCGGACAAAAGTTTAAAATAAACAAAGTATAAAGTAAATTATATGAAATTGAGCTTTATTGTCTCTGCATGTAGCCCCTTGTGCGGGGGTATATGGCCACTGAGCCTGCATCAATGATGATTTTGTACCGAACTCGTCTATCTGCGTTCGTGGTCTTTAATGACCTATTTCGCAGTTTTTTTGGCCGGTGAGGCCATTTTGCTGTGTGGCTGTCAAAGCGGCCGCACAGTCCTCCGCTTGGGGGAGGCGTGCTTTAGTGCGTCCCCTTTAAAGAGATGATGCCTCGTGGACCGGGCATCTTAAGCGTGAGGGATGCATAATGCGGTATCGCGTTAAAGCGAGCGAAAGCTTCGCGTGCCAGTAGTGCTTGATAGCGACTTGAGAACGGGACGATATGGAAGGTCAGCTTTTCGCAGCGGAAGTTATCGGCAGAGCCGAATATAACTTCGAGCCGGAGAAAACCCATACAATGGGTGTCCGGACCAGGTGTTACCCCTTGAAAGGAGGTTTTGCTGCGGCGGATTCTTGCTGGGTTTATTCCCATGTAATGGATTGTATCCTGATATATCAGGTTTAGTCCACTGCCCCCGTCCATAAGGACATTTGAAAACTGGAGTCCGCCAATTATTGGATCGAGTATCAGGGCAGTCCAGCCTGCATTCTTGATATTTCTAGAATAGTCTAGCTGATCGAAGGTGATTGGTTTTAATAACTAGTGGCGGGACCCTTTGGGGATAGGTCGTGTGGTGCGTACCTTTATGGGTGCCACACGTTTTGTTACGTGAAGTAAGTTCACTGTTTTTACTTCTTGTGGGAAGTTCTTTTGATTCCTGGTGCTCTGCTTCTGGGGTTCGTCCTCGTCTTCGCTTGGTGTGTCGAGCCCCTTGTGTTCGGCGTTGAGTCTGCCGAATTGTTTGAAAACCCAACAATCTCTGTGGGTATGGTTAGCAGGCTTCCCAGGAGTACCGTGTATCTGACATATCCTGTCCAGGATTTTATTTAAGTTGGACGGATCATCCCTGTTATCCTGGAGGGGTGGTTTTGTCTGATTTTGTCATGAGCCTTTGAATCCGGCATTAACTGCCGTGCTCTTCGGACTTTTTTCTTTAGTCCGGCGATGATCCTTGTTGCGTCACGGTTTTCCGTTTCCATCCCTAGTTTTGGATGTACTTGGGTCGCTGGGGCTGCACCTTGCCAACCAGCTGTCCTCTCGTGCGCAAAAGCGGGTCATGAGGCTTGTTAGTGCGGCCATTGTTCTTGGCTTTTCCTGGCCGAGGTGTCTGGCGAGCCATTCGTCTCGGACATTATGCCTGAAAGCTGCTAAGGCTTCGGCATCCGGACAGTCGACTATCTGATTCTTTTTAGTGAGGAATCTATTCCAGAACTGCCGAGCTGATTCTCCGGGCTATTGAGTTATGTGACTAAGATCGTCTGCATCCGGAGGGCGGACATAGGTCCCTTGAAAATTTGCTCGGAAAGCATCCTCGAGCTCTTCCCAACTTCCAATTGTGTTTTCGGGAAGGCTTTTAAGCCAGTGCCGGGCAGGCCCTTTAAGCTTAAGGGGTAAATATTTGATGGCATGGAGATCATCTCCTCTGGCCATATGTATGTTGAGGATATAATCCTCGATCCAGACTCCAGGGTCTGTTGTTCCATCATATGCCTCTATGTTTATGGGTTTGAATCCCTCTGGAAATTCATAGTCCAGAACCTCATCGGTGAAACATAGGGGGTGTGCGGCACCCCTGTATTTGGGTGTGCCGGATTCTGATGATGGCTTTTTTGCATTGCTTACGAGAGCTTGCTTTCTTGGCCCATAAATGGACCTAGCTGGGCCATGAGGCGAATCCTTAGGTGGGTCGCATGCCGGTTTAAGTGCGGCACGGCTTGCCGCTTTATGGGGTCATCTATCCGACCATGTGGCTTTCTTATTTTTTGAATGCGAGGGCTCTAGGGCCTCTTCGTCGAATTCAGGCAGTAGCTTTCTCTTCGTATAGCTTTTAGTGCGGCGAGCGTCGCCGTATTTATCTGCGGTGTTGATTACTTTACTCCATCTAATCCGGAGTGCATCTTCCGCTGTCTTTAGCTTCCGCTTCTGCTTTTTCAGGCTGCGTGCAGTTGCAACGAGCCTCTTGTGGAGACTCTTCTGCTCCATGGATTTATCCGGCGTAAGGTCGTCCGGAATGCCATTTTCGCCGGGGGAGGGAGTTTCGGTTTCTCTATCCGTGTTGTCCTGTTCGGATGGCTGCTCTAAGGCTTGCTCGTCGTCTACTGGCTTGTCCTGCTCTATGGCTGGGTTTTTATCGAGGCGGGGCTTGGGTCGGCGTTTATGCCGACGCTTTGATTGCTTTCCCGGGGGTCGATCTCCTATTCCATCCCCTTTTTCCTCGTTGTCGCTTCCTTTAGGGGTATCCACCATGTACACATCGTGAGATGAGGCGGCTGTCCAATTCCCTATGGACATTGGTTCATCGGTATCTCCTGCATCGTCATCCATGCTGTCGATGTCTGCGGAGTCGAAGTTGAGCACGTCGTTTAGGTTGTCGACGGTGGCTACCAAGTGGGTGGTGGGTGGGCTTTGAATTTCTTCATCGTCCGTATCCCATCCTCGCTGACCGTAATCCGGCCAGGGCTCTCCTGATAAAGAGAGAGACTTGAGAGAGTTCAGGATGTCGCCAAAAGGCGAGTGCTGAAAGATGTCCGCGGCGGTGAACTCCATTATAGGTGCCCAATCGGATTCGATTGGTAGGGGCACGGGGGGTTCGGAGTCCGGATAAGAGTATGGACCCTCGGAGTCACGGGTCACGCGGAGTGTGGGGCTGGCGTTCGGCTCGATCGCCTTTGAGATCGCAGCCCCCGAGGTGACGTCCAACCGCTCATCCTCGATTGGCGCAATAGGCTCCGAGTCAAGGGTCGGAACCGGTGCGTGTGCGGCCTCCAGGACACTGTTCGGAGGCAGAGCTAGATCATGCCCCTTGTCATGACCGGTTTTCCGGGCTTTAATTTCCAGAAAAGGGCCGTTGTGCTCACCAGCCCTAGGATTACTGTTAGCTGATGAGGCACCAACTTGTTACAGAAATTCCAAGCAAAAGTAAAAAATAGGTAGTACAAGACCATTGTGGCCTATGAGTACATCAAATGGTTTCTAGTGGTTGAGGGCGGAAGCGGTTTGTGGATCACCACGGTCTATGGGACTCCATTTCCCACGGGAACAGCTGACCAGGTTAACTCCTATCTTCGCGAGGCTGCTATCACCGCTGCTTAGGTTCCGAGGCTGTCATCGCAACACTCCTCTCCAAGCAAGCAATCTGGCCAAGACAATAGCCAGGGACAAGCCAGTGAGTACTTTGAATGTACTCGCAAACATTAAGAACACAGGTATAATATAAATGATCAACATGCACGGAAATATTCTATGATCACATCGTCAATCATAAATAAAATCTTGATGCATGCGAGCAGGTTATTTATATGCAACCGGAATATGTAATGACAGAATAGAAATAAGATGCACCGATCGGATGTCTGAAGCGACGTCTCGAAGGGATAGTAAAAGTGAGCATGCCTCAGTCGGGCGTCTTAGCGACACCACATAAAGGGCTTATAAGGTAGTTAAATAACAAGCATGCCACAGTCGGGCGTCTAAGTGACACCATAGAAAGGGCTTGTAAGATAAATAAAATAACAAGCAATGCCACAGTCGGGCGTCTCAGCGACACCGCATAAAGGGCTTATAAAGAAAAAGGAAATAACAAACATGCCACAGTCGGGCGTCTGAGCGACGCCACATAAAGGGCTTATAAGAAAAAAGGAAATGACAAACATGCCACAGTCGGGCGTCTGAGCGACGCCACATAAAGGGCTTATATGAAAGTGATATAACGAACATGCCACAGTCGGGCGTCTGGGCGACGCCACATAAAGGGCTTATAATCTTAGTGAATATCCAGGAGGTGGTACCGTCCCAGGGATATTCATTATTTCAAATCATGCAAACGGTTAGTCCACAATGATAATAATCATGGCCATCATATATCACAAGTCATAATCAATCTTCGGATTTAGTAGTTTCTCCTCCGAAGACCGACACTTGACCCATCCCAGACTGTAGTCCTTAACCATGGACACGGCTATTCGAATAGGTTTAATCTCTGCAGAGGATGTACTCTTTACCCACGAGTAACAGATTCCTTTAGTCCATCAGGACTAATTCCGTCTAGGGTCTTTTAATTGAAAACACACCTGACTTGCACACACCAGCTTAACTCACCGGTGTCTGGAATCACCCACGACACCTGTCAAGCAAACTCTAAGTGGGGAGGCTACAACCTCGCGTAGCATGGGATCAAATTTCTATCGCGCGCTCTAAGGGGTATCCCCCTCTCGGTCCCAACCGGATACACCCATGCTCCCGGACCAGGTGGCATGCCTACCGGATGCAGCCAGTATCTTCCACCACGGCCTGTCTGTACGGTGTGTGCCAAGACAAGGGTTATCAACTTACTGAACCATACCCCACCTACGGTAAGGACCAGTGGCAGTACGAAACAAGTATGGGGGTTACCGGAACAAGACTCGATCTATGGCCGACTCAGGAGGCTTATGAGTTTCCTGCATGACATGAGCAACAAAATTATTTCAACCAACAAATCAACACTCATTATACCTTGCAATGCCATACCGGATATAACCGTCCCGACGGAGACCGGCGACAAGCTCATGCCTACCCGAGGAACAGGCTTTTCCCGGATTCCTTTCCGGCATGCATGCAAGGCACATGAGGATGATTACCATCACGAGTATGTTCATTTCCCAACAGCAAGGAAATCACAAAAAAAATGCATCCATGCAAATGATCATATCACATGAAATAACAATACTCCGAAATAAGGTGGTATTATAAACGTGTCAACTAACACACCAAACTTATTATCCCAGGGTTCAGAATGCTTGCCTTTATGGTGTGGAAAGGCAGGGTGCACTCCAAAGTCTTTGAAAGATTTCCTTCCTCTCTCCAAAAGTCCTATTTTAAATAAATTTAAATCAACATACAATTTAAAGCAGCACAAAAAGTTGTTTGAATTTTTTTGAAATAAATCTTAAAATAAACTAGACCATATTTGAGAGAGGTAGGAAAAAGAATTAATTCATTTGGAGTTGTATTTAAAAAGTTATAGTCAGTCAAAGTTGTGGTCAAAATCTGTTTTTAAAAATAAAACAAAAAGAAAACGTTTCAGTCTCGAATACGCATTCGGTGTAGGGTTACGTACTTGGGGGTTTTACGCTTTCACTTAACACGCGTGGCGGCGAGGTGGGTCACTGACAGTGGGTCCAGGGGGCCCACTGGTCAGGTTTGACTAGTCTTCTCCCTCCTCTTCCTCTGTCCTGAGCGGAGGCGGAACTCCGGCGATCGTCGCCGGCGATTGGCGTCTCCTTGCGGGGTCCCGAGGGTGGGGATGGATCCGCCACTCAAGGGCGGTCCTCCCGGTGGTCGTCAGGCAGGAGGGGACGGAGGGAGCTGCCCGCGGCGAGCTTCTCGGCGGAGGTGGCCTCGGGAGCAAAGTGCTTTTGGGGCTGCGGTGGCTCCCGATCAAAATCGAGCAGGGGGAAGGGTTCATGGGAGGAAGAGAAGGCTCCTGGTGGAGAGAGTGGAGAGGGGGAGGTCCTAGTGGTGCCAGAATGGTCGGGGCGGTGGCGGCGGCAGAAGTTGCCGGAGACGGGGAAGAAAACCTCCCTGGGTCGATTTGCGAGCTAGGGAAGCGCCATTGGGGTGGCCTGAGGTTGCCTGTGTGTGGGAACGGGCTCGGGGCTTCCTTAAATAGGCGAGTCGAGGTGGTTCAGTGGCGGCCGCGGATGAGCTCGTCGGCGACCGTCTTTCTATAGCTGCAGGGCATCGTGGCGAGGCTGAGGATGGCGGCAGGAGCTAGCAGACGAGCGGCTACTGTTCCAAGGGCGAGCTGGCGAGCGGAGGTGGTTTGGGCGGCGCTGGCCAGCGCAGGAGCTGTCGGGTGGCAGTGGCGGCTAGCTGCTGGCCTGCCGGAGACGTGGCGAGAGCTGCGGGGCTCGTGGGGTGCAGAAAGGGGACACGGCGTGCTGGCTACGGTCGGTCACGAACCGGAGTGAGTGCGGGGCGGGACGCAGCGGCTCGGGCGCATGTGCGTGCCAAACGCACGCTCCGGGCGCGCCCAGAGCACGCCCGGGACGTGCTCGACGAAAAGCCAAGGTAGCCTAGAGGTCGCGGTTGAGGTTGGCAAGAAACAGGGCTAGTTTAGGGTTAACAAGGGAATCAAGGGACATGGTGGATGGGTCAGGGGCTCAAGTTCACAATGTAAAGTTGAAATCATGTCAAATCTGGCTATGCACTCAGGGTGTTTGTCAAAATGCCAAGGGCATCCAGGCAGTTCTTGGGGTGGCCAAATCTTCCAGATCAGTGTCTCTATGGGTGTATGAGAGGGTGGTGAAGTTAGTTTTCCAAAAGGAGAAACTTGCTAGTGCAAGTTTTGCAAAACTACAATTCTGGACAGGGAGTAAATGGCATCACTACATGGACCAAAAGTGTTCCAAAGAGTGCATGCTCCTGGACTTAGGGGTTTTGCAGGGTTGATTACAAGAAGGTGAAAGCACAAGGTCACTAGAGCAAGAATGAATGGGGTTGCAGTACAAAACACAAGTCTGGTCCAGAATGAAAAAGAGGGTGGTAAACTTAATTTTTCCATAGAACATCACAAGATTTTTGCATAAAGTTGGATGGCATGCTACCACTGACATCCCATAATTTTGGTGGAGGCTAGAAAGAAGTATCTAAATGAGTTGCAGTGCAAAATTGCCCACTGGACCAGAGAAGAAAATTGGGTGTAGAGCTCAAATTATTTCAAGAATAAAATATATTTTTGGACAAAAGTGATTTAAAAATATCACATGACATCTCCAAATTTTGGTGGGATTTTTGAATAAATTTTTAAAGAGGTTGTAGTTCAAATATGGCCATATAACCTGTAAAAACCATTTTTTTAATAAAATGAAGATCAGGCAAATTAATTATGTAATTAGTTCTAGTAATGAAAGGAAAGCTTCTCTTGAGAGTTTTAAACAAGTCCAAAAACATACTTGAAAAGTCTTCTTCTTTGGGGAAAAACTCCATAATGACAAAGTTCAAAAATCAAAAGGGAGCTGAGAAAAATAAAAGTTTTAATTTCCTGGCAAAATTTTAATTAATAAAACAAGGTCAAAAAGTTTGGGTGTCACAACACTACCCCCCTTAAGAAAAATCTCGTCCTCAAGATTTGCTAAGGGTTGTTTTGAAAAACAAATACTCTCCGGGATTTTTCGTGAGGGAAAACGGTTAAAATAAAGGAGCATAAGTCACAACAAAACTATACATATTAGTAGAAGCCAAATAATTTATTCGTCGCGCAAGCTCAGGTTACCATGCACAAGTTACAATACACAATTAAATGTTGCAATATTGAACACAGCAGTGACGTCTAAAATGGAAATGGTAACTGAACGGGGTCCCGAGAAAACGTCTCTGGTACTGGGACACATCCCTCTTCTATCGGGGGAAGGGGATTGACCAGTCGATGAATGCGTTTCTCCTGGTCGGGCCTTAGTGATCTGCCGATGGCGATCTGTGGATTTAAATCCGCGAGGCTCTGGAGATAACCCATCACATGTTGGGTTAAACGCTCTTGAGCGATGACGTACTGGACCAGGTTGGCTAGGACTGGGTCTCTCTCAATTCATCCACCGGGAAAAGATTTTATTCCACCGGGTGCTGCATGGCTCGGAAAGTAATAATACCTTCATTCGCTGGCATAGGGTACCGTGAATCGAAGGCGAGCAAGCGCTTCGTATGCAACAGCTTCTATGGCCATATGTGGGGTTGGCATAGATTTCCCCACGAAGGAGACCTCCGTTGGGTCTTGGTTTGAGTTCACGGGAGGGATGTGCACTGCTGCCCAATATCTCGAGGTGGAAGAGGTGATTCTTGATTTGAACAGCTCGTACTGGGGTGGCTGGGTAGCGCCCATGGTACTGCAGGTAAAGTCCCACAATATCTTGACAAAACTACCCGGGGTTGCATCTGGGGTTCTCAGATGAATGCTGGGGCTCGGCATGGCAAGAAATGGTTGTGAGGATGGTGCACAAGGTGAGGGGTGCTTTGGCAAGGTTATGCGGTGGCCTTCTTATAGCATCGGAGCTGGGTCATTTTTACCGTGGTGAATGGTAAGGAAAATGTCAGCTCTGCCCCAAGGGTAGGAGTCAAGCCACAGATACACATATTTCACTAAAGTGACGTGTTACTGTGGGGGTTGTCTGGGAGGTTTTTGGTAACTGTGCCTGGGATAGAAATGCTGGCATATCCATGCAAGGCCACAGGGGCTCAACGACAGGCGGCGTTTATTTACATGGTCACCCGATTACAAGCGAGAATACACTGGGACTCGCTACTACTCGGGTGACTTAGTCTACCTCGTTTACATCCAAGCGGGCGTGCCTTGTGGATGTTGAGGCTTCTCCACGGGTCTCGTCGTCGGAATTAGCTGGAGTGGGTTGAGGAGCTGCAGGCTCGGGGTAGCGATGATGACCATCTCGGGGATTGTTGGCCACAACCCCGTTGGAGTGTGCTCCCAATATGCGACGAAGCACTTCTGGGGTTATCGCAGCACCTTGGCCGATGGCTGGGGCTATCCTCAGAGACTCGATCGGGTGTCCAAACAGCACGACTGGGTTGTCGGTGTTGGGCTCGTTCTCTTCTCTCGCCGGGGCTCGACGAACCAGCTCTACACGAGCTACGATTAGATCAATGGTGATTTGATCGCACAGCTCCTCTAGTGCACTTACATAGCGCACTAGGTGCAACAATGCAGGATCTGTCTCGTGATCTCCGTTGGCAACTTGGGGTGGTCTACCATACCCTTCACGTCTGGGGTAGTAGTGGAACGAGCGACAGTTAACTCTGGGCGACAAGTGCCGGAGATGAACTATAGCTTCTCGAGCAGCTAGTTGGATGGCTTGTGGCTCAAAGGAAGTTGTTCTTCCTGTGAACCTGTAGGGGCGTTCGGGTGCTAGACCCCTACCGTAGATGTGTACAGTGGCCCAAAATTGACGGCTCTCACCGCTCATGGATCCTTGGTACACAACCTATTCTGGGGGCTCTTCTAACGCATAGGCACGACGGGTGAGGTTTGCAAGTATAGTCACAAAACCTCCAAGGTTGGCTGCTGTGGTCTCATTGTGCACGACGGGACCAGGCATTGTGGCTCGGTTTGGGATAGCGGCTGTGCTGAGCTGGGTTGAGGCTAGCGTGCCCTTTTTATAGGAAAAAGGGACGGAGTCTTCCTTCGCACGCTTGCGAGAAAGGACTGTTTAAGGGGGCCGGTCACTGGCGCATGAGCGATAGGTTGGATTGATAGGTTGGGCACCGACTGCCCAAAAGGTGTCGGGTCACTGCGGGGCTATCTTGCATGAGAAGCTTGGCTGGGGTTCGGTTATGGCTTGGTGGGTTGGTCTGCCTAGGTTTATTGACCTGGCTAGGATAGGATTAGCCAATGGTCAGCCTGGCTCTGATACCAAGTCTGTTACGACCGGTTTTCCGGGCTTTAATTTCTAGAAAAGGGCCGTTGTGCTCACTAGCCCCAGGATTACTGTTAGCTGATGAGGCACCAACTTGTTACAGAAATTCCAAGCAAAAGTACAAAATAGGTAGTACAAGACCATTGTGGCCTATGAGTACATCAAATGGTTTCTAGTGGTTGAGGGCGGAAGCGGTTTGTGGATCACCATGGTCTATGGGACTCCATTTCCCACGGGAACAGCTGACCAGGTTAACTCCTATCTTCGCGAGGCTGCTATCACCGCTGCTTAGGTTCCGAGGCTGTCATCACAACGCTCCTCTCCAAGCAAGCAATCTGGCCAAGGCAATAGCCAGGGACAAGCCAGTGAGTACTTTGAATGTACTCGCAAACATTAAGAACACAGGTATAATATAAATGATCAACATGCACGGAAATATTCTATGATCACATCGTCAATCATAAATAAAATCTTGATGCATGCGAGCAGGTTATTTATATGCAACCGGAATATGTAATGACAGAATAGAAATAAGATGCACCGATCGGATGTCTGAAGTGACGTCTCGAAGGGATAGTAAAAGTGAGCATGCCTCAGTCGGGCGTCTTAGCGACACCACATAAAGGGCTTATAAGGTAATTAAATAACAAGCATGCCACAGTCGGGCGTCTAAGCGACACCACAAAAAGGGCTTGTAAGATAAATAAAATAACAAGCAATGCCACAGTCGGGCATC
Source organism: Triticum urartu (assembly GCF_003073215.2). Taxonomy (NCBI): domain Eukaryota; kingdom Viridiplantae; phylum Streptophyta; class Magnoliopsida; order Poales; family Poaceae; genus Triticum; species Triticum urartu. The sequence goes on from NC_053027.1 coordinate 69,307,340, forward strand.
TCAGCGACACCGCATAAAGGGCTTATAAAGAAAAAGGAAATAACAAACATGCCACAGTCGGGCGTCTGAGCGACGCCACATAAATGGCTTATAAGAAAAAAGGAAATGACAAACATGCCACAGTCGGGCGTCTGAGCGACGCCACATAAAGGGATTATATGAAAGTGATATAACGAACATGCCACAGTCGGGCGTCTGGGCGACGCCACATAAAGGGCTTATAATCTTAGTGAATATCCAGGAGGTGGTACCGTCCCAGGGATATTCATTATTTCAAATCATGCAAACGGTTAGTCCACAATGATAATAATCATAGCCATCATATATCACAAGTCATAATCAATCTTCGGGTTTAGTAGTTTCTCCTCCGAAGACCGACACTAAGACCGACACTTGACCCATCCCAGACTGTAGTCCTTAACCATGGACACGGCTATTCGAATAGGTTTAATCTCTGCAGAGGATGTACTCTTTACCCACGAGTAACGGATTCCTTTAGTCCATCGGGACTAATTCCGTGTACGGTCTTTTAATTGAAAACACACCTGACTTGCACACACCAGCTTAACTCACCGGTGTCTGGAATCACCCACGACACCTGTCAAGAAAACTCTAAGTGGGGAGGCTACAACCTCGCGTATCATGGGATCAAATTTCTATCGCGCGCTCTAAGGGGTATCCCCCTCTCGGTCCCAACCGGATACACCCATGCTCCCGGACCAGGTGGCATGCCTACCGGATGCAGCCGGTATCTTCCACCATGGCCTCTCTGTACGGTGTGTGCCAAGACAAGGGTTATCAACTTACTGAACCATACCCCACCTACAGTAGGGACCAGTGGCAGTACGAAACAAGTATGGGGGTTACCGGAACAAGATTCGATCTATGGCCGACTCAGGAGGCTTATGAGTTTCCTGCATGACATGAGCAACAAAATTATTTCAACCAACAAATCAACACTCATTATACCTTGCAATGCCATACCGGATATAACCGTCCCGACGGAGACCGGCGACAAGCTCACGCCTACCCGAGGCAGAGGCTTTTCCCGGATTCCTTTCCGGCATGCATGCAAGGCACATGAGGATGATTACCATCACGAGTATGTTCATTTCCCAACAGCAAGGAAATCACAAAAAAAATGCATCCATGCAAATGATCATATCACATGAAATAACAATACTCCGAAATAAGGTGGTGTTATAAACGTGTCAACTAACACACCAAAATTATTATCCCGGGGTTCAGAATGATTGCCTTTATGGTGTGGAAAGGCAGGGTGCACTCCAAAGTCTTTGAAAGATTTCCTTCCTCTCTCCAAAAGTCCTATTTTAAATAAATTTAAATCAACATACAATTTAAAGCAGCACAAAAAGTTGTTTGAATTTTTTTGAAATAAATCTTAAAAATAAACTAGACCATATTTGAGAGAGGTAGGAAAAAGAATTAATTCATTTGGAGTTGTATTTAAAAAGTTATAGTCAGTCAAAGTTGTGGTCAAAATCTATTTTTAAAAATAAAACAAAAAGAAAACGTTTCAGTATCGAATACGCTTTCGGTGTAGGGTTACATACTTGGGGGTTTTACGCTTTCACTTAACACGCGTGGCGGCGAGGTGGGTCACTGACAGTGGGTCCAGGGGGCCCACTGGTCAGGTTTGACTAGTCTTCTCCCTCCTCTTCCTCTGTCCCGAGCGGAGGCGGAACTCCGGCGATCGTCGCCGGCGATTGGCGTCTCCTTACGGGGTCCCGAGGGCGGGGATGGATCCGCCACTCAAGGGCGGTCCTCCCGGTGGTCGTCAGGCAGGAGGGGACGGAGGGAGCTGCCGGCGACGAGCTTCTCGGCGGAGGTGGCCTCGGGAGCAAAGTGCTTTTGGGGCTGCGGTGGCTCCCGATCAAAATCGAGCAGGGGGAAGGGTTCACGGGAGGAAGAGAAGGCTCCTGGTGGAGAGAGTGGAGAGGGGGAGGTCCTAGTGGTGCCGGAATGGTCGGGGCGGTGGCGGCGGTAGAAGTTGCCGGAGACGGGGAAGAAAACCTCCCTGGGTCGATTTGCGAGCTAGGGAAGCGCCATTGGGGTGGCCTGAGGTTGCCTGTGTGCGGGAACGGGCTCGGGGCTTCCTTAAATAGGCGAGTCGAGGCGGTTCAGTGGCGGCCGCGGATGAGCTGGTCGGCGACCGTCTTTCTGTAGCTGCAGGGCATCGTGGTGAGGCTGGGAATGGCGGCAGGAGCTAGCAGACGACCGGCTACTGTTCCAAGGGCGAGCTGGCGAGCGGAGGTGGTTTGGGCGGCGCTGGCCAGCGCAGGAGCTGTCGGGCGGCAGTGGCGGCTAGCTGCTGGCCTGCCGGAGACGTGGCGAGAGCTGCGGGGCTCGTGAGGTGCAGAAAGGGGACACGGAGTGCCGGCTACGGTTGGTCACGAACCGGAGTGAGTGCGGGGCGGGACGCGGCGGCTCGGGCGCATGTGCGTGCCAAACGCACGCTCCGGGTGCGCCCAGAGCACGCCCGGGACGTGCTCGACGAAAAGCCAGGGTAGCCTAGAGGTCGCGGTTGAGGTTGGCAAGAAACAGGGCTAGTTTAGGGTTAACAAGGGAATCAAGGGACATGGTGGATGTGTCAGGGGCTCAAGTTCACAATGTAAAGTTGAAATCATGTCAAATCTGGCTATGCACTCAGGGTGTTTGTCAAAATGCCAAGGGCATCCAGGCAGTTCTTGGGGTGGCCAAATCTTCCAGATCAGTGTCTCTATGGGTGTATGAGAGGGTGGTGAAGTTAGTTTGCCAAAAGGAGAAACTTGCTAGTGCAAGTTTTGCAAAACTACAATTCTGGACAGGGAGTAAATGGCATCACTACATGGACCAAAAGTGTTCCAAAGAGTGCATGCTCCTGGACTTAGGGGTTTTGCAGGGTTGATTACAAGAAGGTGAAAGCACAAGGTCACTAGAGCAAGAATGAATGGGGTTGCAGTACAAAACACAAGTCTGGTCCAGAATGAAAAAGAGGGTGGTAAACTTAATTTTTCCATAGAACATCACAAGGTTTTTGCATAAAGTTGGATGGCATGCTACCACTGACATCCCATAATTTTGGTGGAGGCTAGAAAGAAGTATTTAAATGAGTTGCAGTGCAAAATTGCCCACTGGACCAGAGAAGAAAATTGGGTGTAGAGCTCAAATTATTTCAAGAATAAAATATATTTTTGGACAAAAGTGATTTAAAAACATCACATGACATCTCCAAATTTTGGTGGGATTTTTGAATAAATTTTTAAAGAGGTTGTAGTTCAAATATGGCCATATAACCTGTAAAAACCATTTTTTTAATAAAATGAAGATCAGGCAAATTAATTATGTAATTAGTTCTACTAATGAAAGGAAAGCTTCTCTTGAGATTTTTAAAGAAGTCCAAAAACATACTTGAAAAGTCTTCTTCTTTGGGGAAAAACTCCATAATGACAAAGTTCAAAAATCAAAAGGGAGCTGAGAAAATAAAAGTTTTAATTTCCTGGCAAAATTTTAATTAATAAAACAAGGTCAAAAAGTTTGGGTGTCACACCCCTCGAGATAGTGCGGCGCGCTTGGCTGTGGCTCGAACCCGTTGAAGATCAAGTCTTCGCGGATATCAGCTTTGTAGTTTAAGCTTCCAAACCTGACTTGATGGCCAGGGGCGTAGCTTTCGATCTGCTCCAGGTGACCAAGCGAATTGGCCCGCAGAGCGAAGCCGCCGAAGACGAAGATCTGTCCGGGGAGAAAAGTCTCGCCCTAGACCTCATCGTTGTTGATGATCAAAGGAGTCATCGGGCCTAAAGGCGACGACACACAGGAACTCTCAATGAAAGCACCAATGTCGGTGTCAAAACCAGCAGATCTCGGGTAGGGGGTCCCGAACTATGCATCAAGGCCGGATGGTAACAGGAGACAAGGGACACGATGTTTTCACCTAGGTTCGGGCCCTCTCGATGGAGGTAATACCCTACTCCTGCTTGATTAATATTGATGATATGGGTAGTACAAGAGTAGATCTACCACGAGATCAAGGAGTCTAAACCCTAGAAGCTAGCCTATGGTATGATTGTTGTGTATGGAGTTGATTGTCCTATGGACTAAAACCCTCCGGTTTATATAGACACCGGATAGGGTTAGGGTTACACAGAGTCGGTTACATTGGTAGGAGATCTTGAATATCCGCATCACCAAGCTTGCCTTCCACTCCAAGGAAAGTCCCATCCGGACACGGGACGAAGTCTTCAATCTTGTATCTTCATAGTCCAGGAGTCCGGCGGAGGTATAGTCTGGCTACCCGAACACCCCCTAATCCAGGACTCCCTCAGGCAACGTCCTCAGCGCAAAGCTCGGCTAGGCCCCGGCCAGGCAGGCCTCTCTCCGCGTCGCCTGCCCAACACCGTACCCTGCAACATTGTCAACAAAGTCTGCTTGTCGGGGACGAAGGGTATCCATATTTCATCTCTTCACCTGCAACGTCTCCGTAGTTACTTGTCGCCGCTGCTAAAAAACTTATGTTGTTGCCTGTTGGCTTGCTCCTTGCTATCTGAAGTATGTATTTTTTGTCTTTCGCACATTCGCTATCTGAAGAATTTTATGAAGGTAATTTTAGTGTGAGTTTAGCTTTCAGTTTTTGCTTCTACTTCACAGAGTCGAAGATCGTAAGAAAACATTGGATGATCTTTAACAATTATTCTTAGAAGTAAACCTGAGCAGTATTTGATGATATATTGTGAGTCACTGTAAATGTATACTGTTTTTTCTTCAGGATATGGATGACTATCTGAAGGGATGCAGGTTTCTTCCCAAACTTAAGAATGAGATACCCGGTGAAAGAAATGCTCCCTAGTCCCTACAGGGAAAGTTTGAGCAGCCTAGAGAATTTAGTACTGATCATGGTAAGGCCGACAAAGCCTGAAATCTCATTTTGATCCACGTTCAAAGATTACATGCTAGCATATATACTTGAAGTCGGCATGGAATATCAAAATTAAAAATAGACTTCGCCTATTCCCTGTTTTGAAGAGCAGTGGGAAATCAATTTTCTGATGTCCTTTGTTGGCGATTTCTCTATCCATGAAATGATAAATTTTGAACAGATGTTAACTGTCAAATATTTCAAGCATATGTAGCTCAAATACACTAGTATTTCTTGAATAAACCAAAACAAGAAGATAACATGAACACGTATAGCTAGGGTATGCATTTACTAGGTGTTTTTTCGTTTTGAAGATTCATAATAGACTAAAAGAGACAGATAATTGAAGAAAATACCCTATTGGATCTGCATGAGGGCGCGAACTAACAAGTTTTCACTTTCTCGATTGGGTGTAGGGTGATCGATGAGGACTACTGCGGCCCGATGGGAGTCGTGCTCTTCAACTACTCGGAGGCAGACTTCACCGCGAAGCCCCGCGACCGCGTCATACAGATTATCGTCCAGGTGATTGCGACACAGGAAGTCCTCGGGGTGGAGGACCTCGACGCCACCGTCCGGAGGTCACGAGGTGGAGGACGACGCCACCGTCCGGAGTTCCTCAAGGTGTAGGACCTCGACGCTTTGTAGATACATCTAGAGAAGTGGTCTGGTTAGGTTTGTGGTGAAATGCTAGGGAAGGTACCAACCTTTTGATGATGGTTGTGTGCGTCCTCGTGATCTCTTCGAGTTGAGATGTTCAATGTTGCATCCATGAACACTTCAAGTGTCACTAGTAGAAAAAGGACCTAATGTGAGACACATTAGTCCCGGTTTGATTTTGGCCCGGTACTAATGGTACCATTAGTGCCGGTTCGAACGGATTTGCATTAATGCCGGTTCGTGTTGAACCTTTAGTACCAGTTCGTGGCACGAACCGGTACTAAAGGGGTGGTGGCAGGCTGGCGTCAGGCCGGGGCCCCACGATCACCTTTAGTACCGGTTCGTGGCACGAACCGGTACTAAAGGTCTAACCTTTAGTACCGGTTTGTGCCATGAACCGGTACTAAAGGGGTATGACCTATAGTCCCGGTTGGAGACACAAACCGGGACTATAGGACAATTTTGAAATTCTACCCCCCGTGTATCGCCATTTTAGTTTTGAAAAAATCAAAAGAAAATGATAAAAACTTCAAAAAGTAAAATCCTTCGAGAGGTAGTTATATTACTACATCTACTAGTTAGGAAAATTTGAAAACTTAAATTTGGACATGTTTTGCAAAAAGTGTAGGGAAAATGTAAAACGGCTATAACTTTTGCATACGATGTCGGAAAAAAACGTATAATATATCAAAAATTAGCATGAAAATCTGCATCCGATGAAGACCGCCTACGGCCTGTTTGCAATTTTTTAGAATCCTAAAATTCCAAAAGGAAAAAAAGATATGGTCAAATTTAAGTTTTTTTAAAACAATTTGGTTAAATCTGGTCAAACTACTTATTCAAGAAGTATTAATGTTACTACATAATTATTCAAGAATATTAGTGTTACTAAATAATTATTTTATTTTTTTGAATTTTGGTCAAATATGGTCAAACTATGGTCAAACTTATTCAAGAAATATTTGTGTTACTAAATAATTACTATTTTTTAGAATAATAGTTTTCAAACTCAAACGGTGAAACGTGTGACCTAATGCTCAAGCTAAACTGCTAAGGGTTAATAGGATTGAGAGCTTACATTTGTCAGGAAAACAATAAGTGCAGACTTGGAATGTAGTGGGAATAGAACTCCGAAGTTAAGCGTGCTCAGGCTGGGGGAGTGAGAGGATGGGTGACCGGCCGGGAAGTTAGGCGATTTGGAATGAGTGATCCATACTTGAGCATTTAAGAGAGGTGATTAGAGACTAAATCATCAAATAATTCAGAAAAAATAAAAATCAAAATAAAAAAATCAAAAAAATTCCAATTTTTTTTAAAAAAATTCAAAAAAATACCTTTAGTACCGGTTGGTAACACGAGGGCGCGAGTTCACGCCACGTGGTTGCCCTTTAGTGCCCACACATTAGTGCCGGTTGCAAAACCGACACTAAAGGCCCTTACGAACCGGTTTTAAAGCTCCGTTTTCTACTATTGTGTTAAGATGGTTCTCTGAAATTTATTTTGCACTGGATTTGTCTCTGATCTCCATTCATGAATACTGCATCTATTTTTATTTTTTTAATTCCTAATTTGTTACTAGTAGCGTTGGGAAAAAAGTGCCCTACTAGTATTTAGGATACTAGTAGCGCTGGTATTATAGGCACGCTACGCAGGTCTGTAATAGCTATAGCGTGGGTGGCACACGCTACTACTAACAAAGTTAGTAGTAGCGTGGGTTTCACCCCACGCTACTACTAACTATTAGCTGTAGCGCGATACTAGTAGCGCGGGTACCCGCACTGCTAGTAGCCATTTTACCCGCGCTGCTAGTAGCCTTTTTCCTAGTAATGGAGGCACTTCCTTACGTGCGAAGATATAGCTGGTGGGTCTGACCTGTCAGCGGGGGGAACGTTTTTTTCACAAAATACAGAAGCCCTTCCCACGTACAGTGCACGTACAGTGTGTAATAAGGAGGAACTTTCCTTGCGTTCGACCATGGACCTCGTGGGTCCCAGCCGTCAGGCTCTCCACGTACAGTCCTCTTCCGATGACTCTTGTATGTTGACCACACCGCACCGAGCGCACCGAGGCGGTGGACGATGGCGAGGCCCCAGACTAGAACAACCTGGAGATGGGGAAGACGTGGCAGTGGAGTCGCAGACGGAGAGGAGTGGGAAAGTTGACTGGTTCGTATGCGGGGTGGGCCTACACTCAGCAGAGAATAACAGGAGGTGCGGAGTGGAGAGATGGCCTGGCCGTCGGCGGGGTAGCGTCTTGCTGAGGAGCGCAAAACAACGCCGCTGGACACCGAAGGCTGGAGCAGGCGGTTCCGGCAGCGCTGGGGGAAGAAGAAGAGAGATTGAAGAAGAATGCCGGCCGTTGGATGTAAATCCAACGCCTTCTTAGGCTTCGACCTAGTGGCCCACATGTCAGGCAGTCCATTTGTTTTTTAGTCCATTTGGTGGGCTGGGTGAAACAATGATGTAGCATCTATGCAGCCCGTTTAAATCCCATTTCCATTTTTCTCGAAATCCGCGGACTTGCTAGGCTGGGTGAAAATATCATGTTGGGCTAGAAGGAGAAATGTTATAAAAACATAAACACATGATTGCGCGTCAGTAAAATCTTCGCAAGCTTATGTATGCAATCACTACGAGTTAACTTGCCAAGTTATATATAAAAAATTATTATTATTATTTTGTAAGAACTTTCAACTTACGAAATAAAATATCATTTTAACTTGATGAGTTAATAGTACGTGGGGTATTATTATTTTTTAGGCTAGACGTGGGACAGTTGAGTTGGTTCTAGGGGAATGTACTGGGAGAAAACTCAGTTTACATCGAAAAAGAAAGTGGGAGAAAATTCAGAGACCTGCTGGATCCACCTGAGGAGGGGAATATGTTGGGAGGAAGGAGATTCAAAGCACGGCAGCCGAGTGAACTAGTTTTTTTTTTACGGACAAGTGAACTAGTTTACATACATAAGCAAATAGCCACTAAAAAAACAATCAGGTTAATGGGTTCTTAAAAGAAATATTTCGGACAAAACAGATAATTACGACACATAGGCTAATGCATGAAACACTCAGATGATAAAGGTGCTTATAAACAGATAAAGTACAACATCTAGACCTTCCTGGCACGCTTGATCATGACGCTGCGGCTGTCCGTGTACTCGTCGGTTACGGGAAGCAGACACACCCTCATGTCCAAGATCTGCCTGTACATGTCGTAGCATGCGTATGCGTCCTTGGCCGTGTAGGTTATGTAGGCTAGATTCAGAGGTACCTCCCATGTGTTCAGGTCGTCTTCTTTCATGTTGGCGTATCAGGGGTCGATGATGGTCTTAGCGAGGTCAACCACGGAGTCCTTCTCCTGCCCGTTGCTGATGATCTTGTATTGCTTCTGGATGTCGACAAGCTTGTTGCACCAGATGGCCGAATCGTCGCGTTCTTCCTTCTCTCCACCGTAGCGAAGGTGCAGTCGGCGCTGCCGACGAAACGGGCGAATGCTCCAGAACCTGGTGCAGCCATAGGACTGAGGCGAGGCAGAGCTTCACCGAGTCCGTATCGTTGGTGTACATCACATTCAACTTGGTGCAGCCATAGGACTAAACGGTGAACTCAAAGGGGAACTCCTTGCTGAAGTCCATATCCAGCAGGCTCACCCCTCGGATCGCCATTGGAGTCTCTTCGAGTGAACGAGTGTGTAGGCGGCAGCAGTTTGTTTTTCAGCTCTTGGGGAACTGGATTCAACAGTAAGCTGAGTGTGTACAAGCGACAACAGTTACTACCCCTCCCTCGTCCGCAGCACGCCCGACAGAAGATGCACCCTCAGCCACACGTCGGTTCACGAGCGGGTCTGTATTGGTACTGTAATAACAGGAGTTAGTGTTCACTTTACTTAAATTTAATTAGCTTTAATAGAAATTTATACTTAAAACAAGCAATGCATTCGCCTGTTCTATCAGTGCCACATGATCAACATGCACAACAATTAGAATTATTATTCTCAGGACGCACACGATCAGCACATTTGTCGCACTTTCACAAAGATAATACTACCTAGTTTGAACTGTTTGTTATGGTTGTTGTCCTCTGCATCATCATGCCGTGTTTCCCAGCTTGCAAGATTCAGAACCAACAAATAAGATCCAAATAATAAGTACAACAAAGATGCCTACACATCTCATTGATTCCCAGCTTGCAAGATTCAGAACCAACAAATAAGATCCAAATAATAAGTACAACAAAGATGCCTAGACATCTCATTGATTCCCAGCTTGCAAGATTCAGAACCAACAAATAAGATTCAAATAATAAGTACAACAAAGATGCCTACACATCTCACTGATTCCCAGCTTGCAAGATTCAGAACCAACCCATTAGAGCCTTTTGATAAAGTGGATATCGGAATTAAATCCATCTTCGCTAGCCATGTCATACAATCAAAGAACTTGGCGAATGCTCTTGACCGTCACAACATCTGTAGTTGAGTATTCATGTTTGCACAACACAAACAATGAGACAGGAGAGCATGATTTCGCTTTAATAGCGGCCTCCTTGAACTCAACCTCCAGCTCTACTTGGACGAGGTCGGCCTGGAGTTCCATGATTCAATTCATGCGCCTTTTTCTGCAGTTCACCTGAAATGAAGCAAAGATTGCATCATTCAACTAGCAAGAAGTACTTGCTCTTGTGAGCTGGCAGGTTCTTCTTTAGTAGTTGCACTAAAATTGAGGAACATTAAGGTTGGCTGTCCGGCTCATGTAAGGTGCAACTATAATTTTCTTATCCTTTTGTGCAGTTCACTAAAATAAAGTGCCATTGTGGTGAAAGTGACGTATCCATCTTGCAAAGGCTAATAAAATGTTGCACGAGATTGCCAGCAGAAACTTGATGGAGATTTTGGAAACTCCAATCACCATTTTGTGCAGTTCCACCAAAATTGAGAGATGTTGCCCACGTGACATTTTAGTTGAACTGCACAAGACACTCATTCCAAAAAAGTGTTTTGTGCAGTTCACCAAAAGGTCACAATAGCAACAAGGTGAAATGGATATCCCTATCTGCACAAAAAGACAGAAAGTAAACAGTTGCTGGTCAATAAGAATATACGAAACATATACAAAATGAAAAGAAGCATCTTAATTATGTTCATGGCAATCATGCAAGGACAGTAGAAATTTTAAAACGTAAGCAATGCTTCATGTTACCAGAAGCATTACGATCAATAATGAGATTCCTCAAATATGGGATTACTTTAATGGTGGCATTGCTTGTTTACCAGACACAGTAAATCAACAGCAGCTAAAGAGTTGGTTTAAGGGCATGGGACCGTGGGGACACCAGGACACTCAGCAGCGTAAAGGAGCAACTTACTTATCATACTGGGGAAAACAGCAGGAGTGCCATTTGTAACACAGTTTAATTGCATCTTATCACTTGAGGCATTAGATTAACAATAACACTGGTTAGGCATGTCCCTAAGGTGACAGTGTGCGCTTCATTTTACATGCGCCCTTACATTAACAATAGCAAAAGGTTGGTATAAGGACATGCGACAGTGGACGCATCAGCACAATGTACCTACAAGGAGGCATAAAGTGGTGATGACGAGTTTGTTCATGCTATGTGAGGGCAGCAAACCTAATCTTGGAGACCTTGTACTATGTGAGGGCAGCAAATCTAATCCTGGAGACCTTTTACTATGTGAGGGCAGCAAATCTAATCCTGGAGACCTTTTACTATGTGAGGGCAGCAAATCTAATCCTGGAGACCTTTTACTATCACTAGTAGAAAAAGGGTCAATCGTGAAGCACATTAGTGCCGGTTTGTATTTGAGCCGGCACTAATGTATACATTAGTGCCGGTTCCAACGGCTAGCCGGGCCGCTTTCATTAGTGCCGGTTCGTGGCGAACCTTTAGCACCGGTTCGTGCCACGAACCGGTACTAATGAGAGTGGTGGCAGGATGTTGTCAGACAGGCGCCCCTCCAGCCCCATTAGTACCGGTTCTTGGCACGAACCGGTACTAAAGGTCGTCCTATATAAACCCTTCATCCACCAGCACTCTGTTCTTCCCCCTTTCCCCTCTCTGGCCCTCTGTTCTTCCCTTCTTCCTCTCGAGTTCATCACAAAATTTGCCCAAAATTTGTCAAGATTTGAAGGCCCTCATCCATTCAAATGATCACAAAGGTTAGCAACTTTTTCCTTTCATCTCTCATTGCTAGATTAGCTCTTGCATTGGTTTATATAGTGATTAATTTGTGAGTTTAGTAATTTGGGAGGATATATATATATGTGCTAGTACTTGATTTATATGCAATTTGAGGTCAAAATAACACTTAGTTTGCATATGTAGGTGTGGTTTACTTAGTGCCTTCTAAATCTCCATCGTAGCCACCGTCGATCGCCCGCACCGTCCCGTCGCCGGCACCACCTTGTGGTGAGCCTCTTGTTCATGAAATTTTATATAAAAATTGATGTGTGTGATTTGGATATATAGTTACTCGTATAATTATCTTACCCGTACGTTGTTTGTTATACATATAGTGCCATGGTTTTGATATCCGTCCCCGTCGGCCCTAGTCCTTGTCATGATTCGGATGTGGTATGTATATTCTCTTTTAAAACTAGTTGCATTTCGTGTTTATGACAAATTATGCCCATCAAGTTGACATAGAAATTTTTTCTAGGAGGTATCTGAACCTGAAATTCCAACCGACCCTATTGCCGAGAGGTTAAATTTAGTTGAAAGAGAAAACGAGTACTTGAAAGAAAAATTGAAAAGAATTGAGGGGGAGCAGATGGAATTGGAGTTGCATGTTGCCGATGTCGTCGATGATCACAAGATCAAGATGGAGAAAATGCGCTTGAAGATTAGAAAGATTAGAAAATATAGCATCGATAGTGAGGCTTGGTATCATTATGCTGTTGGATCCATTGTTACCTTAGTTGCGATCTTGATCGTATTTATTGTTGCATTTAAATGCTTTAGCTAGAGAGTTATTTTTTTGTTGCATTTAAGTGTTGTATGAACTTTATGTATGAACTTGTATTAATTTGGTCTATTCGGTGTTGTGTAATGAAGATGAGCCCGCAATGGATGTACGATGACCGATGCTCTCCCCAGTTCGTTGAGGGCGTGCATACTTTTCTGCTTACGGCTGAGGCAAACAAGCGGGCGGATGGTTTTATGCCTTGTCCATGTGCTCGCTGTAAGAATGGTCACAATTACTCTACGTCAAGAACCATTCACGTCCACCTGTTTAAGACCGGTTTCATGCCCCATTATAATGTTTGGACCAAGCACAGAGAAAGAGGGGTTATGATGGAAGACAATGAAGAAGAGGACGACGACAGCTATCCTGGCCATGGGTTCCCTGAATACGATGATACAACAATGGGGGAAGAAGCTGAGCCGGTAATGCGGGAAGAAGCTGAGCCGACAATGCGGGAAGAAGCTGAAGAAGAGGCATCAGATGAGCCCGTTGATGATCTAGGTCGGGCCATTGCCGATGCAAAGAGAAACTGCGCAAGTGATTTGGAGAAGAAGAAGTTGCAGCGCATGTTAGAGGATCACAAAAAATTGTTGTACCCGAATTGCGTAGGTGACAAGAAAAAGCTGGGCACCACACTGGAATTGCTGCAATGGAAGGCAGAGAATGGTGTATCTGACAAGGGATTTGGAAAGTTGCTGGTAATGATAAAGGATATGCTTCCAAAGGACAACGAATTGCCCGAGAGTACGTACGAAGCAAAGAAGGTTGTCTGCCCTCTAGGGTTAGAGGTCCAGAAGATACATGCATGCCCTAATGATTGCATCCTCTACCGCGGTGAGTACGAGGATTTGAACGCTTGCCCGGTATGTGGTGCATTGCGCTATAAAATCTGCCGCGATGACCCTGGTGATGTCGAGGGCCGGCGCCCCAGGAAGAAGATTCCTGCCAAGGTGATGTTGTATGCTCCTATAATACCACGGTTGAAACGTTTGTTCCAAAACAAAGAGCATGCCAAGGCAATGCGATGGCACAGAGAAGACCGTAAGAAAGACGGAAAGTTGAGAGTACCCGCTGACGGGTCGCAGTGGAGAAAAATTGAAAGAAAGTACGGGAAGGAGTTTGCAGATGACGCAAGGAGCGTATGGTTTGGTCTAAGCGTAGATGGCATTAATCCTTTTGGGGAGCAGAGCAGCAACCATAGCACCTGGCCTGTGACTCTATGTTTGTATAACCTTCCTCCTTGGTTGTGCATGAAGCAGAAGTTCATTATGATGCCAGTGCTCATCCAAGGCCCTAAGCAACCCGGCAACGACATTGATGTGTACCTAAGGCCATTAGTTGAAGAACTCTTACAACTGTGGAATGGAACAGGTGTACGTGCGTGGGATGAGCACATGGGGGAAGAATTTGACCTAAAGGCGTTGTTGTTCGTGACCATCAATGATTGGCCTGCTCTCAGTAACCTTTCAGGACAGACAAACAAGGGATACCGCGCATGCACGCACTGTTTGGACGATACCGACAGTATATATTTGGCTAATTGTAGGAAGAATGTGTACCTGGGACATCGTCGATTTCTTCTGAGCAGGCATCCCGTAAGAAAGAAAGGCAAGCATTTCAAAGGTGAGGCAGAGCACCGGACGAAGCCTCGCCACCGTACTGGTGCTGATGTACATGATATTGTCAAGGATTTGAAGGTGGTCTTTGGAAAGGGTCCTGGTGGACAACCTGTTCCGAATGACGCTGACGGACGCGCACCCATGTGGAAGAAGAAATCTATATTTTGGGACCTGCCCTATTGGAAAGACCTCGAGGTCCGCTCCGCAATCGACGTGATGCACGTGACGAAGAATCTTTGTGTGACCCTTCTTGGCTTCTTGGGCGTGTATGGGAAGACAAAAGATACACCTGAGGCACGGGAGGACCAGCAACGTATGCACGGAAAAGACGGCATACATCAGGGTCATGCAAGCTACGCTCTTACCAAAGAAGAGAAGGAAATCTTCTTTGAATGCCTGCTCAGTATTAATGTACCGTCTGGCTTCTCGTCGAATATAAAGGGAATAATAAACATGGCAGAGAAAAAGTTCCAGAACTAAAGTCTCATGACTGCCACGTGATTATGACGCAACTGCTTCCGGTTGCATTGAGGGGGCTTCTACCGGAAAACGTTCGATTAGCCATTGTGAAGCTATGTGCATTTCTCAATGCAATCTCTCAAAAGGTAATCGATCTAGAAATCATACCAAGGTTACAGAATGATTTGGTGCAATGTCTTGTCAGTTTCGAGTTGGTGTTCCCACCATCCTTCTTCAACATCATGACGCACGTCCTAGTTCACCTATGCGAAGAGATTAACGTTTTGGGTCCTGTATTTCTACACAATATGTTCCCCTTTGAGAGGTTCATGGGAGTCTTAAAGAAATATGTTCATAACCGTGCTAGGCCAGAAGGAAGCATCTCCAAGGGCCGTCAAAATGAGGAGGTCATTGAGTTTTGTATTGACTTTATTCCTGACCTTAAGCCAATTGGTGTTCCTGAATCGCGGCATAAGGGCAGACTGGATGGAAAAGGCACGCTAGGAGGGGAACAAATAATATGTATGGACGGACATTCTCTCACTGAAGCACACTACACAGTTCTACAGAATTCCGCCTTGGTGGCTCCGTATATGGATGAACACAAGAATTTGCTACGCTCCAAACACCCGGAGCGGTCTGATGACTGGATTACACGTGAACAAACCAGGAGTTTCGCCAGCTGGTTGCAAGCACGTACCATGCATGACACCTCTATTGAAGATGACCTGTACTTGCTGTCCCAGTTACCATCTTCGAATATAATGACTTTCAAAGGGTACGAGATAAATGGTAATACATTTTACACGATCGCCCAAGATAAGAAGAGCACCAACCAAAACAGTGGTGTCCGCTTTAATGCAGAAACCAAGACGGGAAAGGAAACATATTATGGTTATATACAGGACATATGGGAACTTGACTATCGACGTGGTTTGAAGGTCCCTTTGTTTCGGTGTAAATGGGTCAATATGACACGAGGCGGGATAACGGAAGACCCGCAGTACGGAATGACAATAGTGGATCTCAACAATCTTGCGTATGCAGACGAACCATTCGTCCTAGCCAATGATGTGGCACAGGTTTTCTATGTGAAGGACATGTCTACCAAGCCAAGAAAAAGAAAAGATAAGGAAGCGAATGCATCGTACGATGAGTCAAAGCGGCACATAGTTCTTTCTGGGAAGAGAAACATCGTGGGAGTGGATGACAAGACAGACAAGTCAGAAGATTATGAAAAGTTTGATGAAATTGCTCCATTCACAGTGAATATTGACCCGAGCATCCCGTTAAATGATGAAGATTTTCCATGGCTACGACGCAAAGGGACACACGCGAAGAAAAAGTTTCACACCCAAAGATCTGGGATGTGATCGGCTTAGCTATCATCACTTTCTTCTGTGTTTCACACCCAGGAGGGAATCTCTGTAATAGTTAGGGTAGCTAGTTATGTGTTTTGGCATTTGAAACGCGAAGAAATTTTATGTGCAAGCAAATTCTTTCATGCATTTATTGATTTTTTTCAGCTAAATGACCCTGAAATTGAAAAGCATTTCAAATGAACTCAGAAAAGGATGAAAGTTGGCATGGTATCATAATTTCACCCACATAGCATGTGCAAAAAAGTAGAGAGGGTTACCGCAAAAACTGGATGCACTTCGTGTACAAAATGGACAATCTGTTTCGAAGTATCAGGGTTTCGGACGAAAACTCATCCGTTACAAAGGCATTTCATTTTTAAATAACTTAAGCATTACCAAATTGAATATAATGATAAAACACACTAATATTAAACATAAGAAAAAAGAATCACTGGAAAATGTATTTTTAAAGTTAAGTTATTCACAAACTAGTGATTCACACAAATTTCAAATAATTCAAAATTTAAACTATTCAAATTTAAAAACTACCAGCACTAACTGAAAGTTTCTAAAAACTATCAAAAATATTCACAAAGAAACTCTAAATACAACAAAAAACAACTAAAAATAAATAAAACAAAATAAATAAAGAAGAAAAGAAAAAACTAAATGAAAAAAGCCCACCTACCGGGCCATAGCGGCCTGCATACGACTAGAAACCCAACCTGTTGTTGGGCCAGGATGCAGGCCCGCAAGCCCAATAGGCCCCACAAGGCAGAGTAGCAGAGGTAGGCCCAGAAGGCCTGCTTTAGAGAGGAGCTCGAGATAGCAGCGGCGGCGGGGCTTATAAGCAGGTGTGAGCGCCCTTCGGCTAGCGAGGTGGGACTAAACTTCTGCGCCCCTCGCCTGGCAGCGCACCCCCTTTAGTACCGGGTCGTGGCACCAACCGGTACTAAAGGGGGGGCCTTTAGTACCGGTTGGAGCCAGGAACCGGTACTAAAGGGGGGTGCTTCCCCCCGCTTGGCCTGGCCAAAACAGGCCTTTAGTACCGGTTGGTGGCTCCAACCGGTACTAAAGGTGTCCCCTATATAATAAACACTTCGAAAATTTTCAGTTTCTCATCTCCCACTTCTCTCTGCCGCCGCCCCCGTCGCGCCGTCGCCGCCCCCGTCGCCGCCCCCGTCGCGCCGTCCCCGTCGACTCCGCGACGCCCCCGTCCTCGTCGCGTCGTCCCCGTCGACTCTGCGGCACCCCCGTCGCCGTCCCAGTCGCCAATCCCCTCGCTTCGCCGTCGCCGTTGCCTTTGGATCGACCTCGCCCTCGCCTTGACCTTGCCCGCGCGCGCTGTGAGCCCCTCCCCCGGCCCCTCTCCTCCCTCCAATCGATCGTAGCGCACACCGGCGCCGGCGCCGGCGCCGACCGTAGCGCACACACACGCGCGCGCGCACACACACACTACATGCACACACACACACACACTACACACACACTAGACGCGCACACACACACAATTTTTTTGTTTTTAGCTTTTAGTTTTTTCTGTTTTTCTGTTTTTCATACAAAGTTTTAGATGAATTAATTAATTAGATTAGATTAATGTCAAATAGTATGTAGAAATGTTAGTTATAATATATATAATGTCAAATGTTATAGAAATGTTAGTTATATAGAAATGTTAGAAATTTTGGAAATGTTAGTTTTAGCTAGCTAGATGAATTAGATTAATTTCAAATTGTTAGACGATGATCGATGTTTTTTTAGTTTCTTATATTTTTAGTTATAAAATTTAGAATTTGCATATATGAAATCATCACAATCCATCATTTAAAAAATGTTACTTTACTTTTGCGGCATATAGTATTTTGTTGTCGACGATGCCTGGCCCGCATCCTCGCCGTCGACACGTCCGCGACGACGTCCTGCTTCAGAGGACCCATGTCCGGGACTGGGCTCCGCCGGGCTGGCACTGGGAGGTGCTACCTTCAGGGGCGCGACGCTTGGTGAGGAACCCGACCCTGGGTCCCGTCGTCGACCCTCATCTCCTTTGGTGGCATTCACGTGGGCCACTTTCAGTGCGGAGGGAGCCGGCCCCGCCGGAGGTGGTACGTCGCCGTGTCAGGGAGGAGGACGAGCACGTCCATCGCTACATGGCTGCTATGGACGTCAGGTTCTCCAATACCTGGCAGGTTCTTTGGGGAGATCACCCGAGCTATGATCCAGTGATGGTTCCTTCTCTTTGGGTGTCCACCGCCCGCACCTCAGGAACCGCGAGTGGCCTAGATTACTCTGTACTATTCGATCTTTATTAGCTTGCTAGCTAGCTAGCTAGTGATGTATTCAATATTATATCTATTATTCGAGATGATGTATTCGAGATTATATCTATTATTCGAGACGATGTATTCGAGATTATATCTATTATTCGAGATTATACTAAATTGTTTTATATTTCTTTTGGCATAGTTAAATAAAAGCTATGGCGGAAAATACCGACAGAGAGAGAGAGAACAGACCATGCTCGATATCATACGCGGGCCAGATGATGATCAGAATGAAGAAGATTTTGACGGCTCCGAATTTCTAAACAACACCGGAGAGGGTGATATGATATTCGATCGCAATGACCGAGAAGATGAAGTCATGAACTACGACGAAGAACATGTTGATCCTGAAACAACAAACACCGGTGAGGTATATATATTTATATAAGCAGGAATCTGGTGATCATCGCATGTTTTAAATGAGTTGAAGATATATTAACGAATCGATCTTTCTTCTTTCAGCCATCCGGATCGAGCAAATCTTCAGGCAAAAGGACGAAACGAGGCCCGAACAAAAAGTTGAAGGAGGGCGTAAAGTACAATATCGAGGCAATCAGACCTAATGGCGAACCATTAGCGCCTAAGAAGATTGCAGACAAGTTCGTTCGTCAGTGCGGAGTTCTTGTGAAGGACCAACTCCCGATCTCCCTTCAAGAATGGAGAAAGCCAGCAAATCCACGTCCAAATGTTACTTTTGTTGACGAGAATCAAAAAAATCTGCTTTGGGATACTCTCATGTAACATTTCACCCTACCAGATAATTTCACAGAAGCAGACGTGCGGAAAGTCAAGGACGCTGCTTTTAGGAAGATGGTGGTTGCATTCAAGAACCACAAGAGAATGACGTGGGAGAAGTACGTCAAGGGAGGAAGGAAGACTCCAGTATTCGAGGGGATACTAGAGAATCAAAGTGCTCATTGGGACGATTTCGTGAAATTCAAGGATTCAAAATTAGCTAAGGAACGGTCGAGAATAAACAAGAAGAATGCCGAAAAAAAGGATAAGTTCCATAAGCTGGGGCCAGGTGGCTACGCGGTGGCAATGCCTAAGTGGGATAAGTCTGAGAAAGAGATGGAGGATGCAGGTGTCACTCCGGTTAGTAAGAGCTGCCCCCCCAGGTGCAGGACTTGGTTCTATGCGCATGGGGGGGAGTTGGACCCGAAGACAGGCAATGTTTCGACGAAGGCATGTCTGAACGGAGCCGACGATGCGCTACTTGTTGCAATAGAAGAGGCTCGATCGGGGGTGTTCCAGCCCAACAGAGAGAACGACGAGCTTACGCGTGCCCTGGGAAATCCTGAACACCTGGGAAGAACACGAGGCAAGGGCGCTATTCCGTGGTATGAGGGGTTTTCGGACTGGAACGCCGACTACAGAACCCGTGCGAGAAAGAAGATTGCGGAGGAGAAGAAGAGGAAGATGGAGGAGGAGCAAAGGAAGCTCGACTATGAACGCCTTCAAGGCCTAGAAGCAAGTCAAGCGGAATTGGCAGCTAAATTCCAGCGGCAGCAGGAGCAGATCGACTCACTTAGCCAGCAAAGGGGGTCTCAGCAGCTGCAGCAGCTAGCGGATGATCCAGCATTGGATACCATCGCCCCATCCATGCCGAGAAGCAGCGTGGGTTCCGCCCCGGGCGACGCAGTAGTGCTGGATAGATACCCCGTGGATGACATCATGGAGAACACTAACTGCGAGCTACACTTCAAAATGAAGAACATATCCATCAAGGTGGCGGACGCCGTTGCTTTTTCAAATTCCCCCGAGGAAACCTTCCATTGCAACCCGATTCCAGCGGGCTATGCTCGTGTCTTGGTTGATGAGGTGGTGGACCAATATTCGGGGCTAGAGCTTGACATTCCTGGAGGTGATGAGGAGCACACACTCGGAGATGCCAAACATCGTATCATCCTATGGAGAAAGGATTGCATCATTTTTCGAAGGCCACCGACACCGCGTCACCCGACTCCTCGTCGAAGTCCGCCACCGAGTCAGCAGACTCCCGCTCCTCCAAGTCCACCAACGCGTGAGGCCACTCCTCCTCCTCCAAGTCCGGCAAAGTGTCAAGCCACTCCTTCTCCAAGTCCGACACAGCATCAGACGTCCACTCCTCCTCCAAGTCCGGCACAACCTCAGGCCACTCCTCCTCCAAGTCCGGCACAGCTTCAGGCCACTCCTCCTCGTCCAACTCATCAGCCCCGTCAGCTGTCTCCGCCGCCTCAGCAATCGCAGAAGAGACACCCCGCAGCTATGGTGCGTAGCGGTACCAGTCGAGGTCATAGTATAGGAAGTACAGGCGGAGGCAAGCGATATAAATATGGTCCAAACCTCACTACTCCTCTTCCTGTGAGGGCTTACGACAGGACCGAGGAGAAAACCAATGCCATAGTGCGGGCAGAAGTCGACGCCCATTTTGGACCGAAACCGCCACCACCGCCAAGGGAGAAAGTGCCTGTGGAAGTAGTTGACCACTTCATTCGTATGGCTCAACCACCAGCTCCTAAGCCTGTTGACACAGACTATGAGCGCCACATCAGGAAGTTACATCGACAACGTCTACAGAAGGAGGCGAGCTCGAGCTCGAGCAAACAACAAGCAGTTGTCGAAAAATGCGGGAAAACCGTTGCCCAGCTGGGAGAACAGGCGGCGCAATCGACCCCCCCGCTTGTTGTGCCGACAACACGTGACAGTACGCGCGCCCAATATTATTGTGGCCAAACAGTTTACGTTTCTGAGGTGGGCGATGTGGTAATAACCCAGGAGCATATAATGCAGGCTGAAGAACTCAAGATCACTGTTGGACAACTCCTCGAGATCGAGGACATGCCTGTGATTACAGAGGAGGAAATAAAACAGAAATATGTCCGGGGCCAACCTTTGGTCAAGCCAGAAGATGTCAAGAAGCTCCCAACGAGAATGTATGAATTGCATCAATGGTACATGGACATTACCAAGAGATCCGATCGAGAGTCCCTCATGGTGTATGTCAAGAAGGATCATTACTACCATGAGAAAGCTGTGGCCGTTGAGTATTCTGAACTGTTTCAGTTATACAATCAAGACGCACTCGACAAATCTATCGTCAGTTGCTATTGTCTGTAAGTGATTTCTTTCTGTAATTTAAGTCTCAAGCTAGCTGTAGTGATCCTTGTGATCAATCATTACCTGTAATTATCCTCACTATATTCTTTTCTGTGGTATTATGCAGGATGAAGATGTATGAAATGAGAAAAGGTGGACGCTATGGCATTGGGTTCATTGACCCAAACACCGTTAATCAATACACATGGAAAATGAGCAAGTATTATGAAACGCAGGTAGAGGACAGCATGCTAGAGTTCTTGAAGCGCCTCAAATACAATGAAGATATACTACTTCCTTACAACTTCGAGTGAGTCACACTTTCTTGTACTACAAATTCTCTGTTTTTGCCTACTAGCTAGCTACATGTTTTTGCTTACATATGCCCGCTTAATTAAGACATGCAAACGTGGGTGCATGCAGATTTCACTGGATCTTGTGTATCATTAAAGTTGACGCCGGAACAGTTGAAATACTGGACTCGCTACTCAAAGCAAATAGTGACTACAACATCTTGTATGGGATAGTCAACAGGTAATTTCAATCATTATTAACTATATATCTCGGCCTATTTAGTTCGTCATTTCATGATACGAACTATTTAATAACCCCTTTATTCATTTTCTTTGTCAGCAGGCAGGGCTTGGGCAAGGTTCATCAGCGTCACGGAGGGCGAATGGAAACCACAGCTGAAATGGTTTCGATCCAAGGTAAGTAATTAAGTAGTACTAGCTAGCTAGCTAGCTGCCATCTCTTTAATTATCATGCTTGATTAATTATTATCTGATCAAATTAAATTCCATTCTCATAATAAAGGCCCTGAAGCAGGCGCAGGGGACTAATCTGTGTGCATACTGCGTTTGCGAGAACATTCACATGATGGCGTCCGAAAGGAGCAGATCTCAAAGACAGGAATGGGTACGCTTGTCAGAACACTATTCACAATTTTACACCATTATCGATATCTAGTCACACAACTAATACACATGCATATTGATCTCCTTCTTAACAGTTCAAAGAGGTGCGGGACAAGCTCCTAGAAACGGAGCGCGTAGAAGCACTTCAAGAGGAAATAGCGGGATTTTTGCTCGACCAGGTCATAAATCCAAAGGGAGAATACTATTACCCGCTACCGCCCCCATCGAACATGTCATGAACCACTTCCAATTGTCATCGTGCTCCGAAGGCACCAATTAGGCTAATGCCACTGGCTCTGAAGGCAACATGCATATGTAGGAGAAATTGTATATAGCTATACATGTGTGTATGTGTAAATTAATATGGTGGTTTGTGAGACATTGATTATATATATATATATATGATTGGTTCTACTAGAAATTCTATTTATATATATATATATATATGCATAACGTGTACAATGTGTAGTACCGTAAAATACCAGCAAACGAAAAAGAATTAAAATGGAAAACACAAAATTAAATGAAAAAGAAATCATAAAACCAAAAATCCCCCAAACATTTTAGTACCGGTTGGTGTTACCAACCGGTACTAAAGGGCTCCCGGCCCCCGGAGCTGGCTCGTGCCACGTGGTTGCCCTTTAGTGCCGAAATGTTAGTGTTGGTTCTGAAACCGGCACTAAAGGGCCTTACGAACCGGTGCTATTGCCCTGTTCTGCACTAGTGTATGTGAGGGCAGCAAATCTAATCCTGAGAGCTTTTACTATGTGAGGGCAGCAAATCTAATCCTGAGACCTTTTACTATGTGAGGTCAGCAAATCTAATCCTGGAGACCTTTTACTATGTGATGGCAGCAAATCTAATCCTGGACATACTCTGTTGACTTGTCCACCAGCCACCACTTTCTATCCTTTTTTCAACCAATAATAGATATGTTCCTTATCCAGTTTGTACTACGTTTTCCCATTATTTCCCTTTTCAACCAAGAGACCGGTTGGGTATCCGGTCTCTACTACTTTCACCATATTATTTCCTCTTTGAATCAAGTCCTAGATTCATGCTACAACTTTCTCCCCTTTCTTCATTGTTTGAACAAAGCCCTAGATTCAAATGCATGAAGTAGCTTTACCTCTAATAATACTAAAAATTTAGGTGGCTTTGGAAGAGCTGATGGGAGTAGAAAAAGATGCACATGCAGACACGTGGGGAGCTGGGGCAGTAGAGCAAGGCCGCTTTTGAAGAACTTATACCCGAGGGTCGCCGGGATGTCGGTGGCGGTAGGTCGGATCTGCGGACAATAAGGCAGGGAGGAAGAAGGGTCGGAGGACCTCCCGATCCGGCGCTGTGTCGGAGAGAACGACATGGGCAGAGGATCGGGCCCCTCCGGCAGCTGTGGGTTTCCTCCCTCGGCGGCGATGACTGCGTGAACGATGCACCTTATAGTCCTCTACACACACCAGCCGAAGGGATCCGGCTGGATCTGTGACCAGCGGTGAGCAGAGAGAAAATGTCGCTACCGCTGTCTTGTTTATATCTGGAGAGGATGAGAGAATGAAGAGAGCAATCCTAGTAAAGCAAGCGCTCAGGCCCCTGCGTCCATATATAGTGGAGTGATTATCTTTTTTCTCTCCACAACAAGCGTTTCAATTTGTGTATGTGGCATTAAAGAAAAGAAACTCTCTATTTAAGGTAACTACTATATGACTCCTACTTACTACTAGTAGTACTACAGTATTGTTCACTTGTGCTCCCTGCCCCTCCATTCATTGAACAACCCCACGGGTGAATAAACATACAGTAAGTACTATATTTATATAGAACGAACAAGCTCGAACTATTTTCGCGTAGTTAAAAGTTGAGGGCGGGGCTTTTCCCGGGCAGTACGCGCGGCAGTTTTCGGGTAGGCGGTTTGACAGAGAGGCGAGGAGGGTGAGCGAGTGGGGCTGTGCGATTTTACGGCGCGTTACTGCTGGAAAGACTTGTGATATGACCACTCACTATAGTCATGAATTACTGGCGCTCCGACCGAGGTGATGGGCCCCTTCCGTTCTGCGCTCTAATCTGGTGCATGACACGTCGACCCGGATGCTGGCTCTCCCACATGTCGGAGTAGTAAGAAGGAGAAAAGAATGATGCGGTATATACTAGTACTATACTACTCCCTCCGTTCCTAAATATAAGTCTTTGGAGAGATTTCACTATGGACCACATACGGAGAAAAATGAGTGAATCTACACATAAAATGCATCTATATACATCCGTATGTGGTCCACAGTGAAATATCTACGAAGACTTATATTTAGGAACGGAGGGAGTACTACTCAGGTCGGAGGAGTGCGAACAACAGCAGCCCAATGAACCAGCAGTGCGAACCACGGTAGCCCAGTGAACCAGCAGTAGAAAACAATGTGGTGATATGGCCATAAAAATAATGTGCTACGGTCCACACTGTAGCATGTACAATAACACTCCTCTTTGTTTGGATCCCTGAGTTAGAGCTAGTTTGGGTTGAAATAGCCTCAAATTATCGAAACAAGAGGGGTTAGTTTGAGCTAGTTTGCTCTAACCCAGCTAAAAAAACTAGCTCGGTGGAGAGGTTCTAATTGGGTTAGTTATCCTCGGGCCCACTAAAAGAGAACTAAAAAAATCTCCCCTGCCCGCACCAGATCGCTCTCCCCTCTCCCACGACTCCTCTCTGTTCCCCATAGGGACGCTCGCCCTTTCTCTCCTCCGGCCGCCCTCTCCTTCCGGCCTCCGCCACCCTACTCCGGCCGCCCTCTCCTTCCGGCCTCCGCCGCCCTACTCCGGCCGCCCTCTCCCTCCGGCCATTGAAGGTCGCCCCGCTCCCCCTTCACCAGTCGTTTTTCTCCCTCTGTCGTGTGCGGCGGCGGCGCATCTACTAGGGAGGTCGCGAGAGGGGTGAGTTTGTTTGTTCCTTCTCTGTCTCACGGCCATATCATTGATCTTGCTTGCTCTAGCGCTAATCCCTGTTCAAGAATTCATCTGATTAACCAGTTAACTTGCCGATTAATCCCTACTCATAGGGTCACCGAGTAGCCGATAACCTGAAAAATCATCTGATTAATTGATTAAATGGCCGATTAACTTGCCGATTAGCCGATTAATCCCTTACTCGCTAGCCAACCGAGCAGCTACCAGTTAACGATTTCCTCAACAATGGCGCTAATTCTGATTTGGAAAAGTAGATCCTGATCAAACTTGGTATAGATTTGTGGTGCACACAGGGAATTGTTTGATGCCGCTTGAGGAGGTAATAAATCTTTGTAGAGGCCCAAAGATTCAGGTCACCTTTCTAGTTATTTCAATTTCAGGCTTGCATTATTTCTAGAGGCCCAAAGATTCAGTTCACCTTTCTAGGTATTTCACTTTCAGGCTTGCATTATTTCTAGAGGCCCAAAGATTCAGTTCACCTTTCTAGGTATTTCAGTTTCAGGCTTGCATTATTTCTAGAGGCCCAAAGATTCAGTTCACCTTTTTAGGTATTTAGTTACAGGCTTGCATTATTTCTAGAGGCCCAAAGATTAAGTTCCCAGTCGGCGGCAAGCGGCCCTTCTACCCATGCCGGTGTCGACCTCAACTCGCAAGGGCCAGCGTTGGAGGGGTTCCCGGGGCTTGGGCTCTACAGAGCCTTCCTCCAGAGCGACGATGGCGAGCTGCTCCCTCGGTGCGTGAGGGGCTCCGGGCTCCCTCCCTATCGTGAATGACTTCCTTGATGAGCTAGCTCATTCTTTGTTTCATGAAGTGTTTTTTTATTTTGTGAAGCTTGATTGAAGACTTGTATGTTTAAGTGGGATATCTCATTTGTATGGACAAAGTAAAAAATTATCATGTTTTGTATGCTTGATTTGTATAGATGGTTCGTTTATGTCAATTGTGAGCGGGAGGAGGCCACAAAAGAGTCGGCCACACCAAGAGGGTGCTTGGATCCAAGGGACTTATTTTAGTCTGACTAAAAATAGTCTCTTTAAGAGGCTAAAGTTCCAAGCACCCCTGACTAAAGAGGGGCTAAAACTAGTCTTGAGACTAAAAAATTTTAGTCAGGGGTACCCCTACTAAAATGTGGATTAGTCCTCTCTCTCCTCATTTAACTCATCTCCTTTAACACAGGCGAGTTCTGGATTGGAGGGTTTGGAGGATAATAAATGCTCATTAACTTGATTTTAGTCTCTTTAGTATTTGGATCCAAGCATGGGTGAGGGTAGCAAGTTTTAGTCCCACTACTTTTAGTCATGGAACTAAAACGTATCCAAGCACCCTCCAAATCCGGCAGGAAATAGGGTCCAAAGTAGACAAATGGTTGAGATAGAGCATTTATTGTCAATCTAACCCTGCCATCCATACACCTCTTTGGTTTAGAGTTAGTTCAGGGTTAGAATCTAACTCTAACCTCTAACTGAGTTAGAGTTCTCGTCGTCTCGGTTCATCGCCATCATACTTTCCCCATTCCTGTGTTTTCAGTATCCTGCGAATCAAAGAGGCCCTTTTTTTGCGGGAAAAATCAAAGAGGCCCTTAGATTGGTTTCGGTCCGGTCATTTTTTATAAACGTGTTATGTCCAAAATTTAATGAGCGTGCTCCGGTTTCCATGAAAATAATCCGGTTTCATGTAGTAATTCATTCATTTATTTATTCTTCTGCGGGGGGTTTGCATGTAATTCGTGAGGTCTGAAATGTAAAGTACCCTAGCATATGCTCCGAGTCGTGCATGCACTACAACCCAGATGCTCTATGTCCCACATGTCCGCGAATGGGAGCACGTGGAAATAGCCTAGGAGTACATATAGGAGGATAAATGCGTGAAATAATATGTACTGTGAAGCGTAGCCACAGTTCGAAAAGGAGACCTAAAGTGATGACAGCTATAGGCCGCACGCACCCAACTAGTGGTACTAGACATACGACTAATTTTTCCCTCAAAAAAAAGAGGCACGAGTGCTCAGTACTCCTATTATATAAACACGAGTCCCATCTGACAACAGCGTCCGTGCTACAGCTAGCTCTCCTCCCTCGTTTCTCTCTTCTAATTCTAAACTCGGCCGACGCCCGGTGGGCGGGGTGGGTTTGCTCAACTGCGGCCCCACCTCACAGTGAAAACGTTACGACTGGAATAAAAATGCCATATACTCCCTCCGTTCATAAATATAAGCCTTTTAGATACTATTTGAAATGGAATACATCATACAGATGTATGTAGACATAGTTTAGAGTGTAGATTCACTCATTTTGCTCCGTATGTAGTAGTCACTTGCTGGAATCTTTAGAAAGACTTATATTTGGGAATGGAGGGAGTACTATACTAGGAATGGAGGGAGTACTATACTAATAAAACATTAAGGCCACGAGGCGATGCAGTGCTGGTTACAGGAGGCAAGAAGAAGAGATGCATCCATCGACGACGTCCACCTCCTCGACTCAGGGCGCCGGCCCACTGAATGGCACCTAAGTAGCAACGGCTTTCGTGGCCAGGTCGACGTGCTTCTGAACAATGACGTCCAAAGATTCCAGCCGCTGGAAGAAGGCCAACGTCTTTCTGTCCTCGCTTGCCTTGTAGTGGCCTATGTAGATGATTTCCTTGTAGATGTGGATGTGCAGGTCGACGGTTTCTTGCATGGCGAGGCGCTGCGCGGCGAGCGCGGCCTCGAGGTGCACATTCTTCGTCGCGACCTCTGGCACCTGCAGGGCCACCAGGGCTTGAAAGAGTTCGTCACCATGGAGGCCGATGAGGGTGGCAGGCAATGAGGAGCCTGGGCACGCGGGCTGGAGCAGTACGGCAAGGTCGTCCGCATGCTTCTTGACAGCGGTGAACTTGCGGATGGAGTTTACCATCATGTCGTCCATGCGAGAGGCGAAGCCGGTGTCGGCGAGGGCTACGATGCCTGCGGTCGCCAGCACCGTCTGGAAACGCTGCACGGTGCGGGGCCGCAGGCCGGCGCCTTGGATGATTTGGCACAGCCGACTGCCGCTCGCGTCCATCGTCTCCATATGTGCTTGTGGCTTCTGGTCACTTGGTCTTGGATTGGAGTGAGCAGTGTTGCGCAGAGACTTGGGAGTAGATGGATTGGAGTGGTGGGGTGCCTTTATTATATGAGAGTCCAAACTCTGTTGCATTCACATCGTGCTGGCTCTATTCTGGTTCTCTAATTAATTCCCTCTGCATGTAATTGAGGATGCATCATTGACCGTTCAACGTCTCGGGAACCGCTACCCTCTCCCTCCTTGGCATTCAAGCACCTATGGACCCGTCGACGACGAGGTGCCTATGGTGACTTCGTAAATTTCAAGATGATAGTGCCGTGCGTGTGTGCGTTCATAGGGGTGAGTGTATGCGCGTGTATATGAGCGCTTGCGTCTGTACTGTGTAAAAAAATGTAAATGCGTGTCAAAATGAGACTAGTCAGTATACTCAATATTGTGCACCTCGGAGAGGAAAACGATAGAACTAGTACGTATTTATTTACGGTGCAGATTCACTCATTTTGCTCCATATGTACTCCGCTCGGTGTAGTCTAGTCACTTGTTGAAATCTCTAGAAGGGAAAATACCCCTTTCTATTTTACAGGGCTATACTAGCAAGTAGTTGTACGTACTAGTACAATAGTGGGCTCACATAGCAATTTTGTCTGATGCAAGAGCCTGGCTATATGCGTGCTCCAATGTTCGTGACTGCAACGTTCGGTTTGCGCTTGGCTCTTCGCCTCTTCGAGAAGACGAACAATGATGTTACTACTACTGCTTCTACAGTGTCGAATCCACTGCTGCATGTCCGTCCACTGCGAGCGGGACGGATAGCTTGTTGTATAAGTACTACTAAGAAAAAGCATGTCCTCGTTTGCCAGCAACCGCGCACATCGGTGAGGGAGAAGGCGTGTAGTAAAATCAAGCTTCTCCTCGTTGTACGAGTTGACGCGACACATCATAGCACTGGCCCCACATGCTTGCCTCTAAACTTGGCTGAAAGACCCGCAATGTACAATATATTTGCTGCAACCTCTAATATTTACCCACCACAAATTAGAATGTATGTGGCCGTATGCATCGTTCTGATGCAGAGGCCGGGGAGTCCCCCCTTTTCGAAAAAAACAAATTAAATATATATTCCTGTCTTGACCAGATGAGCATGCAAACTACAATCACCAAGGTGTTAGGTAGGGCTAGAAGACTATTTTAATTTTTTTTAAAAACTTCGAGACGACAACATAGCATGGAGCCGACCCCAACGATTTTAAGCTTACAGGCACGGTACACGCTATCCTAGACTACTCTACACATGAAACTGCCACACGAGCGTTCGGGCTGCGCTTGGCTCTTCGTCTCTTCGGGAAGTCGAACAATGATGGAGTACTAGTACTGCACTGGAGGAGTACTACAGGACGCTTCTGGCCATCTGACACCGATTGAACTACTGCATGTTCACCGCGTGCGGGAGGGAGAGCGTGTAGCAAAAGCTTCTCCTAGTCTTGCCAGCCACCACGCTCATGGGCGAGGGAGGGACGCTCCTGCCTTTGCATGTATGACAGGTGGGCCCGACAGGTGTGTGGCCAACCTGTCATACAGCCAAAGGCAGGTGCAGTTAAGTCCGCGAGGGAGAGGATAATCAAACTTCTCGTTGATGTACAAGTTGACGCGACACATCAAAGCACTGCACTCGATATGTTTCAATAATTTGCGTTTACCGATGCATTAATTACAACGCATGCATGCATGCATGCATGCTGTGCCTGTGACTCTCCTTTTGATACTTGCTTTGTACTAATACCCCGGCCCAAGTCGAGAGATGGTTGTGCATGAGGAGGGCGAGATCATGCAGACCGAACAGGACCCGACGATGGAGCTCTCTAAGGTCTCGATGGACCTCACCGTGCTCCACTGCCCCTTGTGCCTCCGCCCCTTGACGCCTCCAGTGTATGAGGTTCGAATACACCTCGTCCGTTCGGCTGATTGAGCAAGGTGCAGGTTTCTTGATTGATGTGCTGTTCGATTGATTTCTGCAGTGCAAGGGAGGGCACCTGGCCTGCGCAGACAACCACGTCAAGCGCCCCGGGAACCAGCGGCAGTGTTAGAAGTGCGAGCGCGGCGGTGGCTTCTGTTGGAAATATGCCCTAGAGGCAATAATAAAAGCATTATTATTATATTTCCTTATTCATGATAATTGTATTTATTCATGCTATAATTGTGTTATCCGGAAATCGTAATACATGTGTGAATAACAGACACCAACATGTCCCTAGTAAGCCTCTAGTTGACTAGCTCGTTGATCAACAGATAGTCATGGTTTCCTGACTATGGACATTGGATGTCATTGATAACGAGATCACATCATTAGGAGAATGATGTGATGGACAAGACCCAATCCTAAACATAGCACAAGATCGTATAGTTCGTTTGCTAGAGTTTTTCCAATGTCAAGTATCTTTTCCTTAGACCATGAGATCGTGTAACTCCCGGATACCGTAGGAGTGCTTTGGGTATACCAAACATCACAACGTAACTGGGTGACTATAAAGGTAGACTACGGGTATCTCCGAAAGTGTCTGTTGGGTTGACATGGATCAAGACTGGGATTTGTCACTCCGTATGACGGAGAGGTATCACCGGGCCCACTCAGTAATGCATCATCATAATGAGCTCAAAGTGACCAAGTGTCTGGTCACGGGATCATGCATTACGGTACGAGTAAAGTGACTTGCCGGTAACGAGATTGAACGAGGTATTGGGATACCGACGATCGAATCTCGGGCAAGTAACATATCGATTGACAAAGGGAATTGCATACGGGGTTGATTGAATCCTCGACATCGTGGTTCATCTGATGAGATCATCGTGGAGCATGTGGGAGCCAACATGGGTATCCAGATCCCGCTGTTGGTTATTGACCGGAGAGTCGTGTCGGTCATGTCTGCTTGTCTCCCGAACCCGTAGGGTCTACACACTTAAGGTTCGGTGACGCTAGGGTTGTGAAGATATGTATATGCAGTAACCTGAATGTTGTTCGGAGTCCCGGATGAGATCCCGGACATCACGAGGAGTTCCGGAATGGTCCGGAGGTAAGGTAAAGATTTATATATGGGAAGTCCTATTTCGGCCATCGGGACAAGTTTCGGGGTCATCGGTATTGTACCGGGACCACCGGAAGGGTCCCGGGGGTCCACCGGGTGGGGCCACCTATCCCGGGGGGCCCCATGGGCTGAAGTGGGAGGGAACCCAGCCCAAAGTGGGCTGGGGCGCCACCTCCCAAGGGCCCATGCGCCTAGGGTTGGGGGAAACCCTAAAAGGGGCGCCCCCTTGCTTGGGGGGCAAGCCCCCCACCCCTTGGCCGCCGCCCCCCTAGTAGATTCCATCTACTAGGGCCGGCGCCCCCCTAGCACCCCTATATATAGTGGGGGAGAGGAGGGACTTCATACACCAGCCCCTGGCGCCTCCCTCTCTCCCCGTTACGTCTCTCTCTCGTAGTATAGGCGAAGCCCTGCTACTGTGACGCCCTGCATCCACCACCACGCCGTCGTGCTGCTGGATCTTCATCAACCTCTCCTTCCCCTTGCTGGATCAAGAAGGAGGAGACGTCTCCCGTCCCGTACGTGTGTTGAACGCGGAGGTGCCGTCCGTTCGGCGCTTGGTCATCGGTGATTTGGATCACGTCGTGTTCGACTACATCATCACCGTTCTTTGAACGCTTCCGCAGCGATCTACAAAGGTATGTAGATGCATCCGATGACTCGTTGCTAGATGAACTCCTAGATGGATCTTGGTGAAACGAGTAGGAAAATTTTTGTTTTCTGCAACGTTCCCCAACAGTCAGTGGCTTCAGAGCTAGGTCTATGCGTAGTTCTTCTTGCGCGAGTAGAACACAATTTGTTGTGGGCGTAGATTTGTCAACTTTCTTGCCGCTACTAGTCTTTTCTTGCTTCAGCGGCGTTGTGGGATGAAGCGGCCCGGACCAACCTTACACGTACGCTTACGTGAGACCGGTTCCACCGACTAACATGCACTAGTTGCATAAGGTGGCTGGCGGGTGTCTGTCTCTCCCACTTTAGTTGGAGCGGATTCGATGAACAGGGTCCTTATGAAGGGTAAATAGAAGTTGACAAATCACGTTGTGGCTTTAACGTAGGTAAGAAGTCTTTCTTGCTAGAACCCTAAATTCAGCCACGTAAAACTTGCAACATCAATTAGAGGACGTCTAACTTGTTTTTTGCAGCAAGTGGTTTGTGATATGATATGGCCAAAGTTGTGATGAATGATGAATGATCTATATGTGATGTATGAGATGTTCATGCTATTGTAATAGAAATCATGACTTGCATGTCGATGAGTATGACAACCGGCAGGAGCCATAGGAGTTGTCTTTATTCTTTTATATGACCTGCGTGTCATTGAGAAACGCCATGTAAATTACTTTACTTTATTGCTAAACGCGTTAGCCATAGTAGTAGAAGTAATAGTTGGCGAGCAACTTCATGGAGACACGATGATGGAGATCATGATGATGGAGATCATGGTGTCAAGCCGGTGACAAGATGATCATGGAGCCCCAAGATGGAGATCAAAGGAGCTATGTGATATTGGCCATATCATGTCACGTTTATTATTTGATTGCATGTGATGTTTATCATGTTTTTCATCTTGTTTACTTAGAACGACGGTAGTAAATAAGATGATCCCTCATAATAATTTCAAGAAGTGTTCCCCCTAACTGTGCACCGTTGCGATAGTTCGCTGTTTCAAAACACGACGTGATGATCGGGTGTTTTATTCAGACGTTCACATACAACGGGTGTAAGACAGATTTACACATGCAAACACTTAGGTTCACTTGACGAGCCTAGCATGTACAGACATGGCCTCGGAACATAGAAGACCGAAAGGTCGAGCATGAGTCGTATAGAAGATACGATCAACATGAAGATGTTCACCGATGTTGACTAGTCCGTCTCACGTGATGATTGGACACGGCCTAGTTAACTCGGATCATGTAATAGTTAGATGACTAGAGGGATGTCTAATCTAAGTGGGAGTTCATTAATAATTTGATTAGATGAACTTAATTATCATGAACTTAGTCTAAAATATTTTACAATATGTCTTGTAGATCAAATGGCCCACGTAGTCCTCAACTTCAACGCGTTCCTAGAGAAAACCAAGCTGAAAGACGATGGCAGCAACTATACGGACTGGGTCCGGAACCTGAGGATCATCCTCATAGCTACCAAGAAAGATTATGTCCTACAAGCACCGCTAGGTGAAGCTCCCGTCCCACAGAACCAAGACATCATGAACGCTTGGCAGACACGTGTTGACGACTACTCCCTCGTTCAGTGCGACATGCTTTACAGCTTAGAGCCGGGGCTCCAAAGCGTTTTGAGAGACATGGAGCATATGAGATGTTCGAAGAGCTGAAAATGGTTTTTCAAGCTCATGCCCGGATCGAGAGATATGAAGTCTCCTATAAGTTCTTCAGCTGTAAGATGGAGGAAAATAGTTCTGTCAGTGAGCACATACTCACTATGTCTGGGTTACATAACCGCTTGTCTCAGCTGGGAGTTAATCTCCCGGATGATGCGGTCATTGACAGAATCCTCCAGTCGCTTCCACCAAGCTACAAGAGCTTTGTGATGAACTTCAACATGCAGGGGATGCAAAAGACCATTCCTGAGTTGTTCTCAATGCTGAAATCAGCGGAGGTAGAAGTCAAGAAGGAACATCAAGTGTTGATGGTCAATAAAGCCACTAAGTTCAAGAAAGGCAAGGGTAAAAAGAACTTCAAGAAGGACGGCAAGGAGGTTGCCGCGCCCGGCAAGCAAGCTGCCGGGAAGAAGCCAAAGAATGGACCCAAGCCCGAGACTGAGTGCTTTTATTGCAAGGGTAGCGGTCACTGGAAGCGGAACTGCCCTAAATACTTAGCAGACAAGAAGGCTGGCAAAACAAAAGGTATATGTGATATACATGTAATTGATGTGTACCTTACTAGTGTCCATAGTAGATCCTGGGTATTTGATACCGGTGCAGTTGCTCACATTTGTAACTCAAAGCAGGGGCTGCGGAATAAGCGGAAACTGGCAAAGGACGAGGTGACGATGCGCGTCGGGAATGGTTCCAAGGTCAATGTGATCGCCGTCGGCACGCTACCTCTATATCTACCTTCGGGATTAGTTATAAACCTTAATAATTGTTATTTAGTGCCAGCTTTGAGCATGAACATTGTATCGGGATCTCGTTTAATTCGAGATGGCTACTCATTTAAATCCGAGAATAATGGTTGTTCTATTTATATGAGAGATATGTTTTATGGTCATGCTCCTATGGTGAATGGTTTATTCTTTATGAATCTCGAACGTAATACTACACATGTTCATAATGTGAGTACCAAAAGATGTAAGGTTGATAATGATAGTCCCACATACTTGTGGCACTGCCGCCTTGGTCACATAGGTGTCAAACGCATGAAGAAGCTCCATGAAGATGGACTTTTAGAGTCTCTTGATTATGAATCATTTGACACGTGCGAACCATGCCTCATGGGTAAGATGACCAAGACTCCGTTCTCAGGAACAATGGAGCGAGCAACCAACTTATTGGAAATCATACATACTGATGTGTGCAGTCCAATGAGTGTTGAGGCTCGCGGTGGCTATCGTTATGTTCTCACGCTCACTGATGATTTAAGTAGATATGGGTATATCTACTTAATGAAACACAAGTCTGAAACCTTTGAAAAGTTCAAGGAATTTCAGAGTGAGGTTGAAAATCAACGTGACAGGAAAATCAAGTTTCTACAATTAGATCGTGGAGGAGAATACTTGAGTCACGAATTTGGCACACACTTAAGAAAATGTGGAATAGTTTCACAACTCACGCCGCCTGGAACACCTCAGCGTAACAGTGTGTCCGAACGTCGTAATCGCACTCTATTAGATATGGTGCGATCTATGATGTCTCTTACCGATTTACCGCTATCTTTTTGGGGCTATGATTTAGAGACTGCCGCATTCACTTTAAATAGGGCTCCATCAAAATCCGTTGGGACGACACCGTATGAATTATGGTTTGGGAAGAAACCTAAGCTGTCGTTTCTAAAAGTTTGGGGATGCGATGCTTATGTCAAGAAACTTCAACCTGAAAAGCTCGAACCCAAGTCAGAAAAATGCGTCTTCATAGGATACCCAAAAGAAACTATTGGGTACACCTTCTACCTCAGATCCGAAGGCAAGATCTTTGTTGCCAAGAATGGGTCCTTTCTAGAGAAAGAGTTTCTCTCGAAAGAAGTAAGTGGGAGGAAAGTAGAGCTTGATGAAGTATTACCTCTTGAACCGGAAAATGGCGCAACTCAAGAAAATGTTCCTGAGGTGCCTGCACCGACTAGAGGGGAAGTTAATGATAATGATCAAGATACTTCTGATCAAGCTCCTACTGAAATTCGAAGGTCCACAAGGACACGTTCCGCACCAGAGTGGTACGGCAACCCTGTCTTGGAAATCATGTTGTTAGACAATGGTGAACCTTCGAACTATGAAGAAGCGATGGCGGGCCCGGATTCCGACAAATGGCTAGAAGCCATGAAATCCGAGATAGGATCCATGTATGAAAATGAAGTATGGACTTTGACTGACTTGCCCATTGAACGGCGAGCCATAGAAAATAAATGGATCTTTAAGAAGAAGACAGACGCGGATGGTAATGTGACCATCTATAAAGCTCGACTTGTCGCTAAGGGTTATCGACAAGTTCAAGGGGTTGACTACGATGAGACTTTCTCACCGGTAGCGAAGCTAAAGTCCGTCCGAATCATGTTAGCAATTGCCGCATTCTACGATTATGAGATATGGCAAATGGACGTCAAAACGGCATTCCTTAATGGTTTCCTTAAGGAAGAATTGTATATGATGCAGCCGGAAGGTTTTGTCGATCCTAAGAATGCTGACAAGGTGTGCAAGCTCCAACGCTCGATTTATGGGCTGGTGCAAGCATCTCGGAGTTGGAACATTCGCTTTGATGAGATGATCAAAGCGTTTGGGTTTACGCAGACTTATGGAGAAGCCTGCGTTTACAAGAAAGTGAGTGGGAGCTCTGTAGCATTTCTCATATTATATGTAGATGACATACTATTGATGGGAAATGATATAGAACTCTTGGACAGCATCAAGACCTACTTGAATAAGAGTTTTTCAATGAAGGACCTTGGAGAAGCTGCTTATATATTAGGCATCAAAATCTATAGAGATAGATCGAGACGCCTCATAGGTCTTTCACAAAGCACATACCTTGATAAGATATTGAAGAAGTTCAATATGGATCAATCTAAGAAGGGGTTCTTGCCTGTGTTACAAGGTATGAAATTGAGCTCAGCTCAATGTCCGACCACTGCAGAAGATATAGAAGAGATGAGCGTCATCCCCTATGCATCAGCCATAGGTTCTATTATGTATGCCATGCTGTGTACCAGACCTGATGTAAACTTTGCCGTAAGTTTGGTAGGAAGGTACCAAAGTAATCCCGGCAAGGAACACTGGACAGCGGTCAAGAATATCCTGAAGTACCTGAAAAGGACTAAGGAAATGTTTCTTGTTTATGGAGGTGACGAAGAGCTCGTCGTAAAGGGTTACGTCGACGCTAGCTTCGACACAGATCTGGATGACTCTAAGTCACAAACCGGATATGTGTATATTTTGAATGGTGGGGCAGTAAGCTGGTGCAGTTGCAAGCAAAGCGTCGTGGCGGGATCTACATGTGAAGCGGAGTACATGGCAGCCTCGGAGGCAGCACATGAAGCAATATGGGTGAAGGAGTTCATCACCGACCTAGGAGTCATACCCAATGCGTCGGGGCCAATCAAACTTTTCTGTGACAACACTGGAGCTATTGCACTTGCCAAGGAGCCCAGGTTTCACAAGAAGACAAGGCACATCAAGCGTCGCTTCAACTCCATTCGTGAAAATGTTCAAGATGGAAACATAGATATTTGTAAAGTACATACGGACCTGAATGTAGCAGATCCGTTGACTAAACCTCTCCCTAGAGCAAAACATGATCAACACCAGAATTCCATGGGTGTTCGATTCATCACAATGTAACTAGATTATTGACTCTAGTGCAAGTGGGAGACTGTTGGAAATATGCCCTAGAGGCAATAATAAAAGCATTATTATTATATTTCCTTATTCATGATAATTGTCTTTATTCATGCTATAATTGTGTTATCCGGAAATCGTAATACATGTGTGAATAACAGACACCAACATGTCCCTAGTAAGCCTCTAGTTGACTAGCTCGTTGATCAACAGATAGTCATGGTTTCCTGACTATGGACATTGGATGTCATTGATAACGAGATCACATCATTAGGAGAATGATGTGATGGACAAGACCCAATCCTAAACATAGCACAAGATCGTATAGTTCGTTTGCTAGAGTTTTTCCAATGTCAAGTATCTTTTTCCTTAGACCATGAGATCGTGTAACTCCCGGATACCGTAGGAGTGCTTTGGGTGTGCCAAACGTCACAACGTAACTGGGTGACTATAAAGGTATACTACGGGTATCTCCGAAAGTGTCTGTTGGTTGACATGGATCGAGACTGGGATTTGTCACTCCGTATGACGGAGAGGTATCACCGGGCCCACTCAGTAATGCATCATCATAATGAGCTCAATGTGATCAAAGTGTTTGATCACGGGATCATGCATTACGGTACGAGTAAAGTGACTTGCCGGTAACGAGATTGAACGAGGTATTGGGATACCGACGATCGAATCTCGGGCAAGTAAAATACCGATTGACAAAGGGAATTGCATACGGGATTGATTGAATCCTCGACATCGTGGTTCATCCGATGAGATCATCGAGGAGTATGTGGGAGCCAACATGGGTATCCAGATCCCGCTGTTGGTTATTGGCCAGAGAGGTGTCTCGGTCATGTCTGCATGTCTCCCGAACCCGTAGGGTCTACACACTTAAGGTTCGGTGACGCTAGGGTTGTAGAGATATGAGTATGCAGTAATCCGAAAGTTGTTCGGAGTCCCGGATGAGATCTCGAACGTCACGAGAAGTTCCGGAATGGTCCGGAGGTAAAGAATTATATATAGGAAGTGCAGTTTCGACCATCGGGAGTGATTCGGGGGTCACCGGTATTGTGTCGGGACCACCGGATGGGTCCGGGGGTCCGCCGGGTGGGGCCAACCATCCCGGAGAGCCCCATGGGCTGAAGTGGGAGGGGGAACCAGCCCTTAGTGGGCTGGTGCGCCCCCCCTAGGCCCACCCCCTGCGCCTAGGGTTGGAACCCTAGGGTGGGGGCGCCCCACTTGCCTTGGGGGGTACTCCACCCCCCTGGCCGCCGCCCCCCCTTGGAGATGGGATCTCCAGGGCCGGCGCCCCCCACGGGGCTATATAAAGGGGGGGGGAGGGGCAGCCGCACCCTGAGCCCTGGCGCCTCCCTCTCCCCTGCTACACCTCTCCCTCTCGCGTAGACGCTCGGCGAAGCCCTGCTGCAGGTGACAACTGCATCCACCACCACGCCGTCGTGCTGCTGGATCTTCATCAACCTCTCCTTCCCCCTTGTTGGATCAAGAAGGAGGAGACGTCATCCGCTCCGTACGTGTGTTGAACGCGGAGGTGCCGTCCGTTCGGCGCTTGGTCATCGGTGATTTGGATCACGACGAGTACGACTCCATCATCCACGTTCTAGTGAACGCTTCCGCTCGCGATCTACAAAGGTATGTAGATGCAATCTGAATACTCGTTGCTAGATGAACTCATAGATGGATCTTGGTGAAACCGTAGGAAAATTTTTGTTTTCTGCAACGTTCCCCAACATCTGTTGCTACATACAGACAGAGGTCAGTACCCAACCCAATCATCCAGGACCTAATCAACGCCGCACCTGAAACAAATCCAACTAGGCTCAGGGGGAGACCGTTAAGCCATGCGACCTGAACACCAGGAACTAGATATCTACTAGGCCATATCAAGAACAGGGGGCCTGGCCATGTCCGAGTATGAATCCCGAACGGATCACGGACGATTGAGGTGAGGGGGTCGAGCACGTACGCATGTAGGAGGCGGGGAGTGAGATCCGGACGGATCACGGACGATCCCCGCTCGCAAGAAAGAAAGCCAGCGGCGGCGGCAGAGGAGAGGGGAGGAGGAAAGCCAGCTGCGGCGGCGGCAGAGGAGAGGGGAGGAGGAAAGCCAGCTGCGGCGACGGATCACTGACCAAGCACCGCCCTACCCCTCCTTCGCCGCTCCGGCGCCACGGCCACGCGCACGCGGCTACGGCGGGAGCTGCGAGGGACCAGCGAGGAGGCGAGGGTCCGCGCGAGGGAGGCGGCGGCGGTGGCTTCCATGGGGATTGGAGCGGAGGAAGGCGGGAGCTTGGGGGAGTGTTGCGCGCGGCCGGTGCTCGCCGGAACCGGCCGGCGTGGGTGGTGGCGGCGGCGAGGAGATCGTGGGGAGAGGAGCCGAGCCGGGGTGGGGTGGATCGAGGTGAGTTCGTGAGAGAGTTTTTTTTAGGGATGAGATAGAGTGTGTGGTGGGGTGGGAGTGGATCGGGCCGGGGTGGACATGCTTAGTAGTAGCGTGGGAGTCTACCTGCGCTACTACTACTTACTTAGTAGTAGCGCCGGTTTTACACCCCTTGCTACTACTGTGGTCTATTCCAGGGGCATTGTTCGAGACAACTTAGTAGCAGCGCGGGTTTATACCCCTCGCTACTACTATCAACTTAGTAGTAGCGCGGTTTTTATACCCCTCGTTACTACTAATTAGCAATAGCGCCCACTTTTAAACCGCGCTACTGATAAACTTTTGTGTATAAGGTTTTTCCTAGTAGTGCTCCTTATTACGCACCAAAAAATGAATACCCCTGCTAGCTGGCACCCACCATAGTGGGTGGCTGACTTGTGGGCCTACTAAGTTGACGAGGACGGAGGGCTTTTTCAAATTAGTCAATATGAACGATTCTAGCTCCAGTGACCGTACGATGTCCATCCAACGGCCATAGTGCTTCTTCAACCTCTGGTCTTCTTGCTTCAGCCGCCCAAAGCAGCGCCGGTCGTGCCGCATGCTCCTGCCTCTCGTGGCCAGCTGTGATGCCGCGGAGGCCTCACCGCCCCCTACTACTCCCACCGCTGGCCCAGGGTATCCCTCTACTCACCCACACCCCCTGTTATTCTGCGGCGACGGCAGCCTCACGCCGCAGCCGAACCAGTGAACCCTCGTACTCCTCTCCGCGTGGGCATCCACTGCGGTGTCTTCCCCGGCTCCGCGTCGTCCCCTTCCTAGGCCTTGCCGTCATCTACCGCCTTGGTGCTCTCGGCGCGGCGTGGTCAATGTGGTCAACGACCGACTTCCATCGAAAGAGTACTGTACGTGGAGAGGCTAACAGTTGGGTCCACGGCCACAGCCCAGTTTTTTGTGATTTGCCAAGTAAGTCGCTTTGTCAAGCCTATTGGGCTACAAATCTTTCAAGACGAGGAGAGCTTCATTCGGCTGGCCGAGAAAATGGCCTATCAGTAATGAGAAATGGGTTATACATTTTTAAAACACATCAAACCGGTAATTAGTTTCAAATATCTTTTTTTTTCATTTCGAGATTTTAAATTACATTAATTTTTATGAGTGGAGAATTTGTTGGATTTTATATTGATATACATTTATTTTTTAAATCAGTTTGAATGTGAGTCAAAATTTTGGGATTAAAAACAGTTCGGACCGCACCGAAATATGCAAAATTTTGTACTATATTTTTTTAACCATGGCCACAATATGGGTTGTAATGCTAACAAAAAGAATATGGGCTCCAAAAAAACCTTAAGAATTAGCAAATGGGCTGTAAATTATTAGAAATAACGGCAGATGGGTTGTATGCTATTTTCCACAGATTTGAGGCTTTCCTAAAAAAGGTTGACGCACAAGCAGTGACTGTTGGATGTCCATCGAACGGCCGTCGTGCTTCTTCAATCTCTGCTCTTCCTGCTCCAGCCGCTCAAACAAGCGCCGGCGGGACTGCCTGCTCCCTCCTCCCCGTGGTCGGCTGTGCTGCCGCGCAGGCCTCACCGCCCCACCGTACTCCCATCGCTGGCCTAGCCATCCCTCTACTCACCCACACCTGCTGTTATTCTCCGGCGACGGCAGACGAACCAGTAAACCCTCGTACAGTCGTACTCCCCTCCGCGTGGGAAACAACTGTCGAGTCTTCCCTGCCTCCGTGTCATTCCCTTCCGAGGCCTCGCCGTCGTCCACCGCCCTGGTGCTCTCGGCGCGGCCTGGTCAACGTGGTCAACGACCGACATGCATCTGAAGTGGACTGTACGTGGAGAGGCCGACAGCTGGGTCCACGGCCGCACGCAAGGAAATGCCTCCTTATTACGCGCAAAATAATGATTCCTCCACCTGACATCAGGGACCCACCGAAAGTGCCTCTGTATTTCGCGAAAAAAACGTTACCGCCGCTGACAGCTCGGACCCACCAGCTATATCTTCGAATGCAAGGAAGTGCCTCCTTATTATGCACAAAAAAATGAATACTCCCCCTGTTAGCTGGGACCCTGTATAGTGACAGGCTGACTTGTGGGCCTACTAAGTTGACGGGGACGGAGGGCTTTGTCAACTTAGTCAATATGCACGATTCTAGCTCCAGTGACCGTACGATGTCCATCCAATGGTCATAGTGCTTCTTCAACCTCTGGTCTACTTGCTCCAGCCGCCCAAACCAGCGCCGGTCGTGCCTCGTGCTCCTCCCTCCCGTGGCCGGCTGCGATGCGGCGGAGGCCTCACCGCCCCCTACTACTCCCACCGCTGGACAGGCCGTCCCTCTACATACCCACACCCCCTGTTATTCTGCGGCGACGGCAGCCTCACACCGCAGCGAACTAGTGAACCCTCGTACTCCTCTATGCGTGGGCATCCACTGCCGCATCTTCCCCAGCTCCGCGTCGTCCCCTTCCTAGGCCTCGCCATCGTCACCGCCCTGGTGCTCTCGGCGCGGCGTGGTCAACGTGGTCAAGGAATGGCTTCCATCGGACGTGGACTGTACGTGGAGAGGTTGGCAGCTGGATCCACGGCCGCAGCAAGGAAGTGCATCCTTATTACGTGCAAAATAATTATTCCTCCACCTGACAGCGGGGACCCACCGGACGGGCCACCGTATTTCGCGAAAAAA
Source organism: Triticum urartu (assembly GCF_003073215.2). Classification (NCBI taxonomy): domain Eukaryota; kingdom Viridiplantae; phylum Streptophyta; class Magnoliopsida; order Poales; family Poaceae; genus Triticum; species Triticum urartu. The sequence continues at coordinate 69,349,822 of NC_053027.1, forward strand.
ACGTTTTCCCCTGACTGCTGGGACCCACCAGCTACACCTTCGCACGCAAGGAAGTGCGTCCGGACAAAAAAAACAAAACGATTCGCCCCCCTGACTGCTGGGACCCACCAGCTACATCTTCGCACACAAGGAAGTGCCTGACAGTCGGGACCCACCTGGTCGAAGCGTACGTAGCGTTGTCATTCTGGTCGCGAACGTGTACGTACATATATACTGGTGGATGTAGAGGCGCGCACGTGTCGTAGTAGAGGCGGCCAGGGTGCAAGAAAGAAAATACGGCCACGTATGTGTACATACGGGCGGGGTCTTGAACGCCTACTCGCGCGTACGTACGGCAAGGGCTTGTTGACATGGTTGGGTCGGAACGGAGAAACAGCGTTGTCGTCATGTTCATGAGGAGGCAACGGAATGCGTCGTGTTCATGGGGAGTCAACAGAATGCGTTGTGTTCATCGGGAGGCAACGGAACGCGTGGGAGCCAACCGGCTGGGTCGGAACGGAATGCGTGGTCGTGTTCATCGAGAGGGCTTGGACGAAACAGGCGATGGAAACGAGGCCTGGCGTACCGCAGAACGGAGGAAACGGACCTCCTACGGTGGAAACGGGGGTCCTATTGATCGGGAGGGGTGTGACGTACCGCAAAATGGACGAAACGGACCTCCTACGGTTGAAACGGGGGTCCTGTTGATCGGGAGGGGTGTGGCGTACCGCAAAATGGACGAAACGGACCTCCTACGGTCGAAATGGGGGTCATGTTCATCGGGAGGGGTGTGGCGTACCGCAAAACAGGACTCCATGGGATACTGTTCATCTCCACCGTCGACCCCCTCCAGCCTCCATGAGCTACTGTTCATCCACCGTCGACCTCCTCCAGCCTCCACCTGCGACTGTTCATCCACAGGCTCATGTTCATCCAGCCTCCACCGCGCGCTACTCCACCGGCTACTGTTCAACAAGCCCTCTCCACGGGCTCCTGTTCAACCACCCCTCCATGGGCTACTGTTCATCCAGCCCTCCACCGTCTACTGTTCATCCTGCCCTCCACGGGGTGGTCCTGTTCATCCAGCCCTCCACGGGGTCCTATTCATCCAGCCCCAACCGGCTCGATCGATCGGGGTCCTGCTCATCCAGAGGCAACACCACGGGGTCTGTTCATCCACCCCCACCAGGAACTGTTCATCCAACCCCCCCCCCCTCCCCGCAATGCTCACTGTTCATCCAGAGGCAGCATCGATCGGCTTCAGTTAGTAGCAGTAGCGAAGGAATCGCTCGATCGTGTTCAGTTAACAGCCATCGATCGATCGCTCGGGTTCAGTAATGCATAGCCTGTAGTGCAATCGCTCGGGTTCAGTTAGAGCCCAACGCCTCGCTCGGGTTCAGTTAGAGCCAACGCCTCGCACACACGCGCGTATGTGTACGAGAGAAACGCGCATCGCTCGGCCCCCGACCTCCCACCGTAACCGGGAACTCCCCGAAATTTTCCTCCCCCTCGCATCTACCACGGTTTTTTCCATCATGGACGGCCCAAAGAATGTCATGCAGATGCGTCTCCGGCTCGCCCAGGACAAAAAGCCCATTTTCTATCATGATTTTTTGTCATAGAAGTAGGAGCCCACCACATCTATGATGATACCGGGTTTTGTCACAATTATCGTCATAGAAGTGTCATATGTATGACAAAAAAAATTCGTTCGGCCCAAAATTTCACGGATGTGTCTTTTTTTTTGTAGTGTAAACTATTTTACTAGCCATAGATTCATCAAAATAAGTAAACAACACAATGAAAACAGAATCTGTCAAAAACAGAACAGTCTGTAGTAATCTGTAACTAACGCAAACTTCTGGAACTCCAACAATTCTAAAATAAATTGTTGGACCTGAGGAATTTGTCTAGTAATCATCTGCAAAAAGAATCAACTAAATAGCACTCTCCAGTAAAAAGTTGAAGCTAATCTCGTGAGCGCTAAAATTCTGTTTTTTACAACATGATCATAAAGACTTCACCCAAGTCTTCCCAAAGGTTCTACTTGGCACAAACACTAATTAAAACACAAAACCACATCTAAACAGAAGCTATATGGATTGTTTATTCCTAATAGAACCAAAAAGCAAGAAACTAAAATAAAATTGGGTTGCCTCCCAACAAGTGCTACCGTTTAACGCCCCTAGCTAGGCACGATGATTTCAATGATGCTCGCATAAAAGATAAGAATTGAAACACAAAGAGAGCATCATGAAGAATATGACTAGCACATTTAAGTCTAACCCACTTCCTATGCATAGGGATTTTGTGATCAAACAACTTATGGGAACAATAATCAACTAGCATAGGAACGCAAATCAAGCATAACTTCAAAACCTTAAGCACATAGAGAGGAAACTTGATATTATTGCAATTCCTACAAGCATATGATCCTCTCTCGTAATAATTTTCAGTAGCATCATGAATGAATTCAACAATATAACCAGCACCTAAAGCATTCTTTTCATGATCTACTTGCATAGAAATTTTATTACTCTCCACATAAGCAAATTTATTCTCATGAATAGTAGTGGGAGCAAACTCAACAAAATAACTATCATATGATTGAAAATTAAGATCAAGATGACAAGTTTCATGGTTATCATTATTCTTTAAAGCATACGTGTCATCACAATAATCATCATAGATAGGAGGCATGCTTTCATCATAGTAAATTTGCTCATCAAAGCTTGGGGGACAAAAAGTATCATCTTCATCAAACATAGCTTCCCCAAGATTGTGGCTTTGCATATCATTAGCATCATGGATATTCAAGGAATTCATACTAACAACATTGCAATCATGCTCATCATTCACATATTTTAGGCCAAGCATTCTATGTAATTCTTCTTCTAGTGCTTGAGCATAATTTTCCTTCCCACATTTTCACGAAAGACATTAAAAAGATGAAGCGTATGAGACAAACTCAATTCCATTTTTTTGTAGTTTTCTTTTATAAACTAAACTAGTGCTAAAACAAGAAACAAAAAGATTCGATAGCAAGATCTAAAGATATACCTTCAAGCACTCACCTCCCCGGCAATGGCGCCAGAAAAGAACTTAGTTGACGGGGTGTGAGTGCCGCTTACCTAGCCTCCCTGACAACGGCGCCAGAAAAGAGCGTGATGTCTACTACGCAACCTTCTCCTTGTAGACGTTGTTGGGCCTCCAAATGCAAAGTTTTGTAGGACAGTAGCAAATTTCCCTTAAGTGGATGACCTAAGGTTTATCAATCCGTGGGAGGCATAGGATGAAAATGGTATCTCTCAAGCAACCGTGCAACCAAATAACAAAGAGTCTCTTGTGTCCCCAACACACCCGATACAATGGTAAATTGTATAGGTGCACTAGTTCGGCGAAGAGATGGTGATACAAGTGCAATATGGATGGTAGATATAGGTTTTTGTAATCCGAAAATATAAAAACAGCAAGGTAACAAGTGGTAAAAGTGAGCGTAAACGGTATTGCAATGCTTTGAAACAAGCCTAGGGTTCATACTTTCACTAGTGCAAGTTCTCTCAACAATAATAACATAATTGGATCATATAACTATCCCTCAACATGCAACAAAGAGTCACTCCAAAGTCACTAATAGGGAGAACAAACGAAGAGATTATGCTAGGGTACGAAACCACCTCAAAGTTATTCTTTCCAATCAATCCGTTGGGCTATTCCTATAAGTGTCACAAACAGCCCTAGAGTTCATACTAGAATAACACCTTAAGACACAAATCAACCAAATCCCTAATGTCACCTAGATACTCCAATGTCACCTCAAGTATCCGTGGGTATGATTATACGATATGCATCACACAATCTCAGATTCATCTATTCAACCAACACATAGAACCTCAAAGAGTGCCCCAAAGTTTCTACCGGAGGATCAAGACGAAAACGTGTGCCAACCCCTATGCATAGGTTCATGGGCGGAACCCACAAGTTGATCACCAAAACATACATCAAGTGAATCACGTGATATCCCATTGTCACCACAGATACACACGGCAAGACATACATCAAGTGTTCTCAAATCATTAAAGACTCAATCCGATAAGATAACTTCGAAGGGAAAACTCAATCCATTACAAGAGAGTAGAGGGGGAGAAGAAATATAAGATCCAACTATAATAGCAAAGCTCGCGATACATCAAGATCGTGCCAAATCAAGAACAAGAGAGAGAGAGAGATCAAACACATAGCTACTGGTACATACCCTCAGCCCCGAGGGTGAACTACTCCCTCCTCGTCATGGAGAGCGCCGGGATGATGAAGATGGCCACCGGCGAGGGTTCCCCCTCCGGCAGGGTGCCGAAACAGGGTCCCGATTGGTTTTTGGTGGCTACAGAGGCTTGCGGCGGCGGAACTCCCGATCTCTTCTGTTCTTCGGAAGTTTTAGGGTGCGTGGGTATATATGGGTGAAAGAAATACGTCGGTGGACCTTCGGGCTGTCCACGAGGCAGGGGGGCGCGCCCCCCACCCTCGTGGGCAGCCCGGGACTCCCCTGGCGTGCACTCCAAGTTTTTCCGGTAGCTTTCCTTCCAAAAATAACTTCTCCAGTTGATTTCATTCCATTTCGACTCCGTTTGATATTCCTTTTCTTCGAAACACTGAAATAGGCAAAAAAACAGCAATTCTGGGCTAGGCCTCCGGTTAATAGGTTAGTCCCAAAAATAATATGAAAGTGGATAATAAAGCCCAATATTGCCCAAAATAGTAGATAATATAGCATGAAGCAATCAAAAATTATAGATACGTTGGAGACGTATCAACTGCAAAGACCTTTGGTGATGATTTCTTCGTGTACCTCGTGGATGATACTCCCACTTCTATTTCAGAAGTGTATGCCTCTCCAGAAGCTGACTACTAGAAGGATGCAGTCCGTAGCGAGATGGACTCGATCATGGCTAACGTGACATGGGAGATCACTGACCGTCCCTATGGTTGCAAACCACTGGGATGTAAGTGGGTGTTCAAAAAGAAGCTTAGGCCCGATGGTACGATTGAAAAGTACAAGGCTAGGCTTGTGGCCAAGGGCTATGACTAGCAAGAAGAGGAAGATTTCTTCGATACTTATTCACCTGTGGCTAGACTAACCACCATTCGAGTATTAATCTCGTTGGCGGCCTCACATGGTCTTCTCGTCCATCAGATGGATGTTAAGACGGCTTTTCTAAATGGAGAGCTAAACGAGGAAATCTACATGCAACAGCCTGATGGCTTTGTGATAGATGGTCAGGAAAGAAAGGTGTGTAGGTTGATAAAATCTTTATATGGCCTGAAACAAGCACCTAAGCAATGGCATGATAAGTTTAATACAACTATGACATCTGTTGGTTTCGTTGTTAATGAGGCTGACAAATGTGTATATTATCGCCATGGTGGGGGCGAAGGAGTTATACTGTGCTTGTATGTTGATGACATACTGATATTCGGAACAAACCTCAAAGTCATTGAGGAGGTCAAATCGTTTCTATCTCAGAACTTTGAGATGAAAGACCTTGGTGTGGCTGATGTTATCTTGAACATCAAGCTACTAAGAGATAATGAGGGTGGGATCACACTTCTGCAATCCCACTATGTTGAGAAGGTGTTGAGTCGTTTTGGATATTCGGACTGCACACCATCTCAAACACCATATGATCCTAGCATGTTGATTCAAAAGTCCAAAGGCATGGCTAAAGATCAATTGAGATACTCTCAAATCATTGGTTCACTGATGTACCTAGCGAGCGCAACGAGGCCTGACATCGCGTTTGCTGTGAGCAAACTGAGCCGGTTTGTTTCCAAACCAGGTGATGTACATTGTCATGTTGTTGAGAGAGTTATGCGCTATCTGAAAGGTACTATGAACTATGGACTTCACTATACCGGATACCCGTCGGTACTTGAAGGGTATAGTGATGCGAATTGGATCTCTGATGCTGATGAGATGAAGGCCACAACTGGGCATATGTTTACTCTTGGAGGTGGCGCTGTTTCCTGGAAGTCTTGCAAGCAAACGATCTTAACGAGATCGACAATGGAAGCAGAATTGACGGCATTAGACACATCTGGTGTTGAAGCCAGATGGCTTTGAGATCTTTTGATGGACTTGCCATTGGTTGATAAATCGGTTCCGGCTATCCTTATGAACTGTGACAATCAGACTGTCATCACCAAGGTGAAGAGTTCAAAGGACAACATGAAGTCCACCAAACACATAAGAATGAGATTAAAAGCTGTCAGAAAATTAAGAAACTCTGGAGTGATAGCGTTGGACTATGTCCATACGGCTAAGAATCTGGCAGATCCCTTTACGAAAGGGCTATCACGTGTTGTGATAGATAATGCATCGAGGGAGATGGGTATGAGACCCACATGAGTTGCCATGGTAGTAACCCAATCTATGTGATCGGAGATCCCGTGAATTAGGACCTGGGAAAACAAGCCAGTGGTGAACTGAGGAGAGTAACTATACTAACCCACTCCGTTGGAGATGCAATACTCTCGATACTGTATGGTAAGATGACTACTGTCTTAATGTGTTCTGAAGCTTATATAAGCAAGATGCTATCCTACAAAGCGATCTTTGGAGGAATACACCTATATGAGCCCGACTGCTGATCACAGTTTATTAGATTGGGGTGATCTCTAGTAAGCTCATGAATAGGCCAGGAGTGTGACTTATATGCTCCACCCGAGGGGTCAGCCTTCGGCAGCCCAGTACTAGTGAGACATGTGGTGAAACTTCTTTACGCCAAACTAACAATTCAAGGTATAGTCCATTGTTCAGTTGTGAAGGTGTGTAGCTACTTGCTCTAGGTGAAGTTCAGCCTTAATAGGTCTTCACTGAAACACGGGTATATCGAAATAGTAATTGGAACAGAGGACACAATGGGCCCTCGAGATCTGGTGGGGGATTGCTGAAATTTGAGATGGGCTCTAGGCCCATATAGCAATTTCTGAAAAATCTCTAAGGGCCCATGTGGGTTATATGGCACTAGGTGTAGTGGGAAATTTAGTCCCACCCCGAAAGTGGAAGAGGAGTTGGACCTCCTTATAAGGGTTTCTCTTCTACATGCTATTGGAGCTTGAGAAGAGAAGAGGCCCTTGCGCACTCCTCCTCCGCCGCCCGCCTCGCCACGCCACGCCTCGTCACGACGCGCCGCGGGTTGCGGGATTGAGCCGAGCCGAGCTCACACCTGACTCGGACGTGGGTCGAGCCCACGTCTCTCCACGCGGTTGCGCCTATATAAGTGTGCGGTGTCTCCTAACCCTAGCCGCCACGAACAGATCACATCTGCTTCACATGCACGCCCACCGTCGTTCCTTTGCTGCTGCTGCCGCCGGTGACTCCATCCCGTCCGCTGCGTACACGGTCGACGGGAGAGCAGGTCTCCGAAACCACGCCCTTCTGGTTCCTGTACGGGGTGAGGGGCGAATAGGTTTTTGGGCAGCAATTACGCGACTGCTCACTTCCGATCGTCTACTTCCTGTGCGTCTGCGTCGCCTTCATCATCACCATGTCCACCGACGCCGAACGTGCCACCGCCGAGAAAGCTGAAGCTGACAAGAAGGCCGCCGAGGACGCCGCTGCTGCCACCAAAGCCGCGGCCTCTGCATGGCCTACTGGAGGGTATAATTCGTTTATCCCGCTCCTATTGTTTTCTGTTTTAGCTATGCTAGCATTATACGTAGATCTTTCTGCAATTAGCGTATTATGTGCTAGTTTGACTGAATATCAGTATGCGTTTATTTGCGTCAATGCCATGCTAGTGATTTACTCGTGGATTAATTTAATCAAGAAATTGTCTATTTACTCAACATTATGGTTGGATGGTTAGAGGACCAGTGGTATTTTCAGTCCATCAGGGTTTGAGTCCTGATGCTTGTAATATTTCTGAATTTATTTCAGCATTTTCGGCAATGTGCTTTTAGTGAGAGGAGACGTTCCCGTTGATGATGAGGCGTCTACGGTGACTTCGTAAATCTCAAGATGATATACCGGCTCAGTCTGTCGTAGATGCTCACTATGAAGATAGTAATTTAGACTAGTGTCATATGCATGACACTAGTATAAGGCTAGTCATAGTGGGGAGTAACTTAGACTAGTGTCATGCATATGACACTAGTCTTTGTTACGACCTTCATAGTGCAAAATAATATACAAGTAGTATCATAGATGATAGCATTTATTACATTATAGACTCATTTTGCTTTGGCTTGCGTTATGTTACAGTACTCCAAACACCTCTCTCTTCATTAACTCTATGCCACATAAGCAAACTTGTCTTGAAATGCGCTATATTACTTGCTAAGTTACTCCCTCTATGGCCAGCCTAAGTTACTCCCCACTATGACCAACCTAAAAAAACAGGGCCGCCTAGCGCCTTTCCCATGCCTTCTCGTGACTTGTCACTTCAATCAAGCACCTTTTGACCAGCGCCGCCTCGCCATTACTCCCCGCGACCCCCGAATCAAAGCCAAGAGGCACTGAGGCCGGAGCGAGCCTGCAGAGAAGCGAGGCGACGGAGGAGAGGAGCCGCCGCCGCCTCAGCAGCAGCAGCAGGAAGATGAAGGCCGTCGGCCCGAACGCCACCGTCGACCTTGAGGGCCTGGAATGCACCTTATGCTTCAGCCCCCTCCGGCCTCCGGTCTTCCAGGTCACCTCTTCACACCCCTTTCTTACAAGATTCTCCCTTCCCCGAGCGAACTGCTATCAATCGATTAAACTACCTCGTTTGATCCGCCGTTGCGTAGCGTCGGGATATCAATGCCATGCCCGGACGGTAAGCGATTTGATGGACGGGGGAGTGATTTATGTTTTACTGTTAGGGTTTGCTCCGCCGCCGGCGGAATGCGGCGGAGGAGGACGCCGTCGCTGGGGGAGGCGTTGTCGATCTCCTTTTTTTTTCGTTGGAAAGGAACCATGTCTATCATGGTTTCAGCTATTTGGCACAGGAATCGCTAGCTGCAGGGTAGTACAATTGAAGTTGCAAGTTGGTACCAGATTTACACTTCCTAGTAGCAAGTTCAACATCACCGGGCTGCGCTCTGACAAATTCCAGCAAGAGGACTGTGTGGCAGACTGATTCAGGATTATGTACTGCTATCCACGTTTCTCATGCTTGTATCGCAATTTTCGTTCTATACGTGGTCTTTTTTGTTCTCCTGCCCAATGTATTTTGTTCTCCTAATGCCAGCCAAGCTCTTTGATTTGAGCAACTTATCCCAACCTGCCCAATGTATTTTGTTCTCCTAATCCTGGTATTATTCGAGCTACACTAAAATCTGTAGGCCATGTATATTGTTCACTTGATCAAAAAAGGTCTTCTCAAATAGGAACAGGAGTTAAAGACTTACTCACTCCGTTCTAATATAAGATGTTTTAGATAATTTCAATGTAGACTACATACGGATTGAAATAGGTGAACAAACACATTAAAATGGGTCTAGATACATGCGTATCAGAAAAATGCTAAAACATCTTATATGTAGGAACAGCGGGAGTACATGTGTAATTTTGTATTGCTTGGCATTGCGTTGATTACTATTTCTTCTTCGATTATTGAGGATTTTTTTTATTTCCAGCTCTGCAGCCTCCTCAAATTTTTTTCATTCCTAGCTTCGGATGAAGTATTCGAAAAATTCCTTCACAACCTCCTCATCACCCTGTTCTGCATTGACTCTCTGCTTCATGGACGATATTTTCTCTTTATACTTTTCACCGAGCAGTTTTGGCATAAGCACTTTGCACAGATCATTTGAAATGCCTTTCATCAGATTTTTTTTCCCCTAGCATGTATCCTTTTTAAATACAGCTCTAGTTTAACATTTCTTGTCAAAACATTCTAGTGTGAATTTGCGACCTGTACAGCGTTTCCAAGTTACCCCATGATTATAAGTTTAAGCAATTAAACTCTACTTTTCAGCATTCAGTTTCGCAAATAATCATGCTCATAAAGTATAGCACATTTTCTTTCTTATATACAGTGGGAAACTTCTGATATTCTTCATCCGCATCTTCTTTGTTCGACCTGCTATGTGGAGCTCCCGGAGAAGAACAAGTCTGGCTGCACCCGGTGCTTCGCAGTAGAGCGTATACTGCAGTCTATCCAGGTCCTTTGCCCCTATGCGGAGTATGGCTGCACAGCCAAGATGCCCTACCATGAGATGGAGGAGCATGAGATGAAGTGCATGCACGCGCCATGCTTCACTGGATCAAACGAAGGGCAGCCCATGGCCCTGCACGATGGGTTACCGTCGGACTCTTACACTTTTGTTATCCAAAATGTATCTCGCATCAATATCAATATCAACAATCGTGAGAGCAAGAAGAAGCATGATAAGAAGAGTTCCACTTGTGATAATCAGTGCTCAGCGGTAATTGTGTATCTAACGTAGAAAAATTATGATAGCTTCAATCTGGCTAGGCACCTCCTGACGCTTGTTTCTCAAATGCAGGGGTCGGTTGTGAAAATGGGTCCTTGCGGCGGTGGTGGCGGCAAACCATGGAAGATGGACATGCGTGGTGTCAACCGTATCATTAAGGTGGTTGTTCGCCACGGCGCCGCGGTCGACGCCATGTCGGTGTTGTATGAGCGGGATGGCCAGAAGGAAAAGACCAAGCTGTGGGGAGAATCTGGGGGCAAGCGCTCGGAGGTACAAGTTACGCTTGCAACAACCATCATATTTCTTCATGTGGATGGGTGTCACTTTGTGAATGACTTGATAGTGACAAATAAATTCATTTTTGGCATGTCTAGATCTGTTTGGAGCCAGGAGAGCACTTGACAAACATCAGAGGCCACTACGGCTTCTTTAACGGCTGGTTCGTGATCAGGTCGCTCACTTTTGTGAGCAACTGCCGCACTTTTGGGCCGTACGGGGAGGAGACAGGCACGGCATTCAAGCTCCCAGGAGCCGGCGGCAAAATTCTTGGCTTCCACGGGCGTTCGGAAGGCCTCCTGGACGCTCTTGGCACATATGTCAAGATGGGCTAGGTATGGACATCTCCTCTCATGACTGGGGAGGGGATATTTGAGGACTCGGGATGCTATGTAATGCTTAATCTAGGTAGGTGCTTACTCTGAACTCTGTTATGTGATGCGTTTCTTTTGCTTCTGCTGTATCGCATTCGCATGTTGGTTGATGAAGGAACATCCCGTAGAGTGAATGCTATACATAAACTAGATGCTTGAAACCTGGTGCTCGTTTCCTAGTTTGATCGAGTGAATGTAATGACTAATGAGGACAGGTAGACCGTGTGTTTGCTACTGTTAAAGCATGAACCTCGAACAGTCTGCTTCGTGCTGAATTGCTGATGTTCTAAACTAGTAGGGGTTCCGGCTGATGTAAGATGTAACATGCATTTTTCAGAAGCGGCAGGCCTGATGTAGCAGAAGAACATACCACATCCGCAGCTCCACACATTCAGTAGGATACGAATACGACCACTTGCATTGCATGACAGATCTTATTGCAACAGGCCAGGTTCAGAGTGTATAAACGGTGTTTGATCTAAAAGTACGCCTTTGTTGAGCGTCACAACAGCTTCACCTCATTGTCCTTGAAGAAGTAACGTTTACACTTGTGCTTGATCATCTCGAGGCTTCCTTGCCCAACATCCTTGACAACTTCCACACCGGCGAGCAACGCAATGCTCTCAAATCTCAAGTTCCTCCGCTTAATTCTTCTGAAGAGCCTCGCGACACAGAACTTGCCAGAGCCCAGCGGCAAGATGTGCTCCCCCGTAGGGATCCATGCCTCTGGAGGTGGCAGATCTTCTTCCCACACGTGCACCAGGGCCGGCGCCGTCGTCGCCTGCGTCATGTCGGCGGCGCAGAGCTTCCCGTCGCTGGCCGAGAAGCCAAACCAGAGGCTGTGCTCTGGGGCGTACACCGCACGGTCTTTGAATGGCAGTGCCCACTCGCCGGCCTTGCTCCACACGCCGTTCTTTACGTCGAACGAGTACGTGCCGGCGCCCATGATGGACATCCAGATCTGTGAGTCACCAACCACCGTGTAGGCGCTAACCGCATAGGGGTGCCGGTGTCGCACGGGCAGGTCGTCGGGATCGAGAGGCGGCGGCCCTAGACGGCTCCAGTACCAGTCCTCCTCCCGGCGATGCCCGGGTGGTGGTCGTCCGTAGCTGAAAACCTTGAAGTAGTGTACCTCGGACCGCAGGTCCATGACGTAGAGGGCGTCGCGGACGGTGACGGACATGGAGGTGCGCCTCGGGTCTATCATCTGGTTCATGCCGCGGACAGCGCGCGAGGCCCCGTCGTAGATGAGGGTGTGGCCTGTGTGGTCCACGGCGACGATGTCGTTGTTGAGGGCCATGAAATCCATGAAGCCGTATCCTTGCCATGGGCAGGACCAGTCGAAGGATATGGCGGCGGAAGGAAGCCGAGCCGTGGCCGGAGCTGGATTTGCCGGTTTTGGTGATCCGGTAGGGTAGAACAAGCCTGAGGGATCGATGCGGTGCAGGTCGAAGGGCGGGCGGCGGCCGCCGGATTTAGTGACCAGCAGATTCACAACACGGGGAAGCAGCATGGTTCCTCTCATTCTGTTTAGATCGGATGAGAACTCACGCGTTGTTCCATCAGAAATAGAGAGGCGGCGCAAGACATGGCATCGATTATGCACGTACCCTAACAACCCCCGTTGTACCGCCTCGGCAACGTTATCTCTGACAACATTTGTGGATGGGCCCGAGCCGAATACTAAGATAGGTACGAAATATACCAGCATCACAGTTTTTGAACCAAGAAATGCTTCTAATTTTTTTTCAATCACGATCAAACCTACTCCCTCCGTTTCAAAATAAGTGTCTCAACTTTTTATATCTAACAGATGAGAAGAAAGAGGGAAGTTACAGAAATAAGTCGGTTACATCCTTTTCTTACTCTTAACTAATGGGAGTGTAGATATTTAGCCTGAACCCTCATCAAAGTTATAGTTTTTCTGTCTAAAAAATGTAGCTGGATCCCTTGACAAAATCCCTCTTTTTGAAGTTTAGGCTTTTCGGTGAAACCGGATGAAACCTCTCAGTGGGACCGAGCTCAGCTGGAATAGGAGGCGCACGGTGGTACAACTGGCAAAGGCGGAATTGCGAAGGCCGGCAATCAGCAATGCTGAAACAGGTGACCCCAGATGCTTCGAGTGCGAAACGACAATAAATGAAGCTACGGTTGTGTTGGAAATATGCCCTAAAGGCAATAATAAAATGGTTATTATTATATTTCCTTGTTCATGATAATTGTCTATTGTTCATGCTATAATTGTATTAACTAGAAACCGTAATACATATGTGAATACATAGATCGTAATATGTCCCTAGTACGCCTCTAGTTGACTAGCTCGTTGATCAATAGATGGTCACGGTTTCCTGACCATGGACATTGGATGTCGTTGATAACGGGATCACATCATTAGGAGAATGATGTGATGGACAAGACCCAATCCTAAGCATAGCACAAGATCGTGTAGTTCGTTTGCTAGAGCTTTTCTAATGTCAAGTATCATTTCCTTAGACCATGAGATTGCACAACTCCCGGATACCGTAGGAGTGCTTTGGATGCATCAAACGTCACAACGTAACTGGGTGACTATAAAGGTACACTACAGGTATCTCCGAAAGTCTCTGTTGAGTTGGCACGAATCGAGACTGGGATTTGTCACTCCGTATGACGGAGAGGTATCTCTGGGCCCACTCGGCAATGCATCATCATAATGAGCTCAATGTGACTAATGAGTTAGCCACGGGATCATGCGTTGCGGAACGAGCAAAGAGACTTGCCGGTAACGAGATTGAACGAGGTATGGGGATACCGACGATCGAATCCCGGGCAAGTAACATAACGATGGACAAAGGGAATTGTATACGGGATTGATTGATTCCTCGACATCGTGGTTCATCCGATGAGATTATCATGGAACATGTGGGAGCCAATATGGGTATCCGGATCCCGCTATTGGTTATTGGCCGGAGAGGTGTCTCGGTCATGTCTGCATGGTTTCCGAACCCGTAGGGTCTACACACTTAAGGTTCGGTGACGCTAGAGTTGTTATGGGAAATAGTATGTGGTTACCGAAGGTTGTTCGAAGTCCCGGATGAGATCCCATACGTGACGACGAACTCTGGAGTGGTCCGGAGGTGAAGATCGATATATTAGACGAATGGTATTGGAGTCCGGAATTGTTCTGAGAGTACCGGGTGACGACCAGCGTGACCGAAAGGTGTTTCGGAGGCCCCGGCAAGCGTTGGGGGGCCTTATGGGCCAAGGGAAGGGGGCACATCAGCCCACTAAGGAGATGTACGCCCCTCCCACCCCATCTCACGTAACATGGAGAGGTGGGGGCGCCTCCCCTACGGCAGCCACCCCTCCCGGCTTGGGGGCAGGTTTCCTAGGGGTGGGGGCGCCTAAACCCATTTAGGGTTTCCCCTGTGGCCGCCGCCCCTCCCCTAGGGAACCCTAGGGCGCCTCTTCCACCCCTTTCCCCCTATATATAGTGAGGGAGAGAGAGGGCAGCCGCACCATTCCCTTGGCGCAGCCCTCTCCTCCTCCAACTCCTCCTCCTCTTCCATAGTGCTTAGCGAAGCCCTGCCGGAGAACCACGAGCTCCATCGCCACCACGCCGTCATGCTGCTGGAGTTCTCCCTCAACTTCTCCTCTCCCCTTGCTAGATCAAGAAGGAGGAGACGTCCCCGGGCTGTACGTGTGTTGAACGCGGAGGCGCCGTCCGTTCCGCGCTTGGATCGGATCTACCGCGATTTAAATCGCCGCGAGTACGACTCCATCAACCACGTTCTTGTAACGCTTTCGCTTAGCAATCTTCAAGGGTATGAAGATGCACTCCCTCTCTCTCTCTCGTTGCTAGCATCTCCTAGATTGATATTGGTGACACGTAGGAAAATTTTGAATTATTACTACGTTCCCCAACAGTGGCATCATGAGCTAGGTCTATGCGTAGTTCTATGCACGAGTAGAACACAAAGTAGTTGTGGGCGATGATTTGTTCAATTTGCTTACCATTACTAGTCTTATCTCGATTCGGCGGCATTGTGGGATGAAGCGGTCCGGACCGACCTTACACGTACACTTATGTGAGACAGGTTCCACCGACTGACATGCACTTGATGCATAAGGTGGCTAGCGGGTATCTGTCTCTCCCACTTTAGTCGGATCGGATTCGATGAAGAGGGTCCTTATGAAGGGTAAATATCAATTGGTATATCACCGTTGTGGCTTTTGCGTAGGTAAGAAACTTTCTTGCTAGAAACCCATAGCAGCCACGTAAAACATGCAACAATAATTAGAGGACGTCTAACTTGTTTTTGTACGGTATGCTATGTGATGTGATATGGCTAAAAGGATGTGATGAATGATATATGTGATGTATGAGATTGATCATGTTCTTGTAATAGGAATCACGACTTGCATGTCGATGAGTATGACAACCGGCAGGAGCCATAGGAGTAGTCTTAATTTATTGTACGACCTGCGTGTCAATGAAAACGTCATGTAATTACTTTACTTTATTGCTAACCGTTAGCCATAGTAGTAGAAGTAATAGTTGGCGAGACAACTTCATGAAGACACGATGATGGAGATCATGGTGTCATGCCGGTGATGAAGGTGATCATGTCGTGCCTTGAAGATAGAGATCAAAGGCGCAAGATGATATTGGCCATATCATGTCACTTTATGATTTGCATGTGATGTTTGTCATGTTTACATCTTATTTACTTAGAATGACGATAGCATTAAATAAGATGATCCCTCACTAAAATTTCAAGAAAAGTGTTCCCCCTAACTGTGCACCGTTGCGAAGGTTCGTTGTTTCGAAGCACCACGTGATGATCAGGTGTGATAGATTCTAACATTCGCATACAACGCGTGTAAGCCATATTTACACATGCGAAACACTTAGGTTGACTTGACGAGCCTAGCATGTACAGACATGGCCTCGGAACACAAGAGACCGAAAGGTCGAACATGAGTTGTATAGCAGATGCGATCAACATGGAGATGTTCCCATTGATGACTAGTCCGTCTCACGTGATGATCGGACACGGCCTAGTCGATTCGGATCATGTATCACTTAGATGACTAGAGGGATGTCTATCTGAGTGGGAGTTCATTGAATAATTTGATTAGATGAACTTAATTATCATGAACATAGTCTAAATTGTCTTTGCGAATTATGGTGTAGATTAATAGCTCGTGCTTTAGCTCCATGTTTTAATACGTTCCTAGAGAAAAACTAAGTTGAAAGATATTGTAAGCAATTGTGCGGACTAGGGCCGTAGTCTGAGGATTGTCCTCACTGCTACACAGAAGGCTTTTGTCCTTAATGCACCGCTCGGTGTGCCAACCCCTCTGGCGTCGTCTGTGGATGTTGTTAACATCTGGTAGACACGTTCTGATGACTACCTGATAATTTATTGCACCATGCTTTACAGCTTAGAGTCGGGGCTCCAAAAGCATTTTGAACGCCATGGAACATATGAGATGTTCTAAGAGCTGAAATTGGTATTTCAGGCTCATGCCCGTGTTGAGAGGTTTGAGACCTCTGACAAGATCTTTGCCTACAATATGGATGAGAATAGCTCAGCCAGTGAGCATGTGCTCAGAATGTCTGGGTACTTCAATCGCTTGAATCAAGTGGGAGTTAATCTTCCAGATAAGAGAAGTGATTGACGAAGTTCTCCAGTCACTATCACCAAGCTACTAGAGTTTCATGATGAACTATAACATGCAAGGGAAGATGATCCCGGAGTTGTTCGTCGTGCTTAAGGCCGTAAAGGTAGAAATCTAGAAGGAGCGTCAAGTGTTGATGGTTAACAAGAGCACTGGTTTCAAAGAAGGGCAAGGGCAAGAAGGGAAACTTCATGAATGGCAAGCCAGTTGCCGCTCCAGTGAAGAAACCCAAGAACCCAAACCTGAGACGAAGTGCTTCTATTAGGGGAACAGTCACTGGTAGCGGAACTACCTCAAATACTTGGTAGATAAGAAGGCTAGCAACTTCAACAAAAGTATATTTGATATGTGTGTTATTGATGTGTACCTTACTAGTACTCCTAGTAGCACATGGGTATTAGATACCAGTTCAGTTGCTAACATTGGTAACTCGAAACAAAAGCTACGGAATAAACGGAGACTAGCTAAGGGTGAGGTGACGATGTGTGTTGCAAATGTTTCCAAGGGTGATATGATCACCATCGCACGCTCCCTCTACCTTCGGGATTAGTATTGAACCTAGATAAATGTTGTTTGCATTGGTGTCTGCGTTGAGCATGAACATGATTAGATCATGTTTATTGCAATATGGTTATTCACTTAAGTCAGATAATAATGGTTATTTTGTTTATATGGATAACACCTTCTATGGTCATGCACCCAATGTGAATGGTTTATTGAATCCCGGCCGTAGTGATACACATGTTCATAACATTGGTGCCAAAAGATGTAGAGTTGATAATGATAGTACCACTTTCTTGTGGCACTGCCGCTTAGGTCATATTGGTGTAAAGCGCATGAAGAACCTCCATGCTAATGTACTTTTGGAATCACTTGATTTTGAATCACCTGACACATGCGAACCATGCCTCATAGGCAAGATGACTAAAACCCCGTTTTCTGGAACAATGGAAAGGGCAAGTGACTTGTTGGAAATCACACATGCTGATGTGTGCGGTCCGATGAGTGTTGACGCACGCAGTGGATATCGTTATTTTGTCACCTTCACCGATGAATTGAGTAGATATGGGTATATTTACTTAATGAAGCATAAGTCTGAAACGTTTGAAAAGTTCAAGCAATTTCAGAGTGAAGTTGAGAATCATCATAACAAGAAGATCAAGTTCCTACGATCTGATCAAGGGAGAGAGTATCTGAGTTATGAGTTTGGCAATCACTAAAGACAAGGTGGAATCATTTCATAGTTGACGCCACCTGGAACACCTTAGCGTAATGGTGTGTCCGAACGTCGTAATCGCACCCTACTGGATATGGTGCGATCTATGATGTCTCTTACCGATCTACCGCTATCATTTTGGGGTTATGCATTAGAGACAATTACATTCACTTTAAATAGGGCACCATCTAAGTCCATGGAGACAACACCGTATGAACTATGATTTAGCAAGAAACCTAAGTCGTTGTTTCTTAAGATTTGGGGCTACGATGCTTATGTCGATAGGTTTCGGCCAGAAAAGCTCGAACCCAAAGCGAAAAATTGTGTCTTCATAGAATACCCAAACAAGACGATTGGGTATACCTTCTATCTCAGATCTTAGGGCAAAGTGTTTGTCATTAGGAACATGTCCTTTCTCGAGAAAGAGTTTCTCTCGAAGAATTGAGTGGGAGGAAGATACAACAACCTTTACTTCGACCAGAGAATAGCGCAACACAGAAAGATGTTTCTGTGGCACCTACCTCAGTTGAAGAGAAAGCTAATGATGATGATCATAGAGCTTCAGATCAAGTTACTATCGAACCTCGTAGGTCGACAAGGGTGTGTACAACTTCTGAGTGGTAACCGTGTCTTAAAGGTCATGTTGTTGGACAACGATGAAGCTATGAGCTATGGAGAAGCGATGGTGGGCTCGGATTCCAACAAATGGCTGGAAGCCATGAAATCCGAGATAGGATCCATGTATGAGAACAAAGTATGGACTTTGGTGGACTTGCCCGATGATCGGCAAGCCATTGAGAATAAATGGATCTTTAAGAAGAAGACAGACGTTGATGGTAATGTCACCATTTATGAAGCTCGACTTGTCTCAAAGAAGTTTCCGACGGGTTCAAGGAGTTAACTGTGATGAGACTTTCTCAATCATAGTGATGCTAAAGTCTGTTAGAATTATGTTAGCAGTTGCTGCATTTTCATTTACGAAATCTGGCAGATGGATGTCAAAACAAAGTTTCCTTGACGGTTTCCATGAGGAAAGGTTGTATGTGATACAACCAGAAGGTTTTGTCGATCCTAAGGATGCTAAAAGGTATGCAAACTCCAGTGATCCTTCTATGGACTGGAGCAAGCATCTCGGAGTTGGAACATACGCTTTGATGAGGTGATCAAAGCATTTGGGTTTATACAAAGTTTGCAAGAACTTTGTATTTGCAATAAAGTGAGTGGGAGCACTACAACATTTTGATAACTATATATGGATGACATATTGTTGATCAGAAATGATGTAGAATTTCTGGAAAGCATAAAGAGTTGTTTGAATGGAGTTTTTCAAAGGAAGACCTGTGTAAAACTGCTTACATGTTGGGTATCAAGATCTATAGAAATAGATCAAGACGCCTGATAAGACTTTCACTGAGCACATACCTTGACATGATTTTGAAGGAGTTCAAAATGGATCAGTCAAAGAAGGAGTTCTTGCCTGAGTTGTAAGGTGTGAATTTGAGTAAGACCCAAAGCTCGACCACGACAGAAGAAAGAGAAAGGACGAAAGTCGTCCCCTATGCCTTAGCCATAGGCTCTATACGATATGCCATGTTGTGTACCGCGATGTGCCTTGCCACGTGTCTGGCAAGGGGGTATAAGAGTGATCCAGGAGTGGATCATTGGACAGTGGTCAAAATTGTCCTTGGGAATAAGGAAATATTTCTCGATTATGGAGGTGATGAAGAGTTCGGAGTAAGGGGTTACGTTGATGCAAGCTTTAACACCTATCCGGATGACTCTGAGTAGCAAACCGGATACGTATAGTGGAGCAACCATTTAGAATAGCTCCAAGTGGAGCATAGTAGAAACATCTACAATATGAAATAGAGATTTGCGGAGAACACATGGATCTGAATGTTGCAGACCCGTTGACTAAAACCTCTCTTGTAAGCATAACATGATCAAACCCTAGAACTCATTGAGTGTTAATCACATGGCGATGTGAACTAGATTACTGACTCTAGTAAACTCTTGGGTGTTAGTCACATGGCGATGTGAACTATGAGTGTTGATCACATGGCGATGTGAACTAGATTATTGACTCTAGTGCAAGTGGGGGACTGTTGGAAATATGCCCTAGAGGCAATAATAAAATGGTTATTATTATATTTCCTTGTTCATGATAATTGTCTATTGTTCATGCTATAATTGTATTAACTGGAAACCATAATACATGTGTGAATACATAGATCGTAATATGTCCCTAGTAAGCCTCTAGTTGACTAGCTCATTGATCAATAGATGGCCATGGTTTCCTGACCATGGACATTGGATGTCATTGATAACGGGATCACATCATTAGGAGAATGATGTGATGGACAAGACCCAATCCTAAGCATAGCACAAGATCGTGTAGTTCGTTTGCTAGAGCTTTTCTAATGTCAAGTATCATTTCCTTAGACCATGAGATTGTGCAACTCCCGGATACCGTAGGAGTGCTTTGGGTGCATCAAACGTCACAACGTAACTGGGTGACTATAAAGGTGCACTACAGGTATCTCCGAAAGTGTCTATTGGGTTAGCGCGAATCGAGACTGGGATTTGTCACTCCGTATGACGGAGAGGTATCTCTGGGCCCACTCGGCAATGCATCATCATAATGAGCTCAATGTGACTAATGAGTTAGCCACGGGATCATGCGTTGCGGAACGAGTAAAGAGACTTCCGGTAACGAGATTGAACGAGGTATGGGGATATCGACGATCGAATCTCGGGCAAGTAACATAACGATGGACAAAGGGAATTGTATACGGGATTGATTGAATCCTCGACATCGTGGTTCATCCGATGAGATCGTCGTGGAACATGTGGGAGCCAATATGGGTATCCAGATCCCGCTATTGGTTATTGGCCGGAGAGGTGTCTCGGTCATGTCTGCATGGTTCCCGAACCCGTAGGGTCTACACACTTAAGGTTCAGTGACGCTAGAGTTGTTATGGGAAATAGTATGTGGTTACCGAAGGTTGTTCGGAATCCCGTATGAGATCCCGGATGTGACGAGGAACTCCGAAGTGGTCCGGAGGTGAAGATCGATATATTGGACGAAGGGTATTGGAGTCCGGAATTGTTCTGGAAGTACCGGGTGACGACCAGCTTGACCGAAAGGTGTTTCGGAGGCCCCGGCAAGCGTTGGGGGGCCTTCTGGGCAAAGGGAAGGGGGCACATCAGCCCACTAAGGGGTTGTGCGCCCCTCCCACCCCATCTCACGTAACGTGGAGAGGTGGGGGCGCCTCCCCTAGGGCAGCCACCCCTCCCGGCTTGGGGGGCAAGTTTCCTAGGGGTGGGGGCGCCTAAACCCATCTAGGGTTTCCCCTGTGGCCGCCGCCCCTCCCCTAGGGAACCCTAGGGCGCCTCCTCCACCCCTTCCCCCTATATATAGTGAGGGAGAGAGAGGGCAGCTGCACCCTTCCCTTGGCGCAGCCCTCTCCTCCTCCAACTCCTCCTCCTCTTCCGTAGTGCTTAGCGAAGCCCTGCCGGAGAACCACGAGCTCCATCGCCACCATGCTGTCGTGCTGCTGGAGTTCTCCCTCAGCTTCTCCTCTCCCCTTGCTAGATCAAGAAGGAGGAGACGTCCCCGGGCTGTACGTGTGTTGAACGCGGAGGCGCCGTCCGTTCGGCGCTTGGATCGGATCTACCGCGATTTAAATCGCCGTGAGTACGACTCCATCAACCGTGTTCTTGTAACGCTTCCGCTTAGCAATCTTCAAGGGTATGAAGATGCACTCCCTCTCTCTCGTTGCTAGCATCTCCTAGATTGATCTTGGTGACACGTAGGAAAATTTTGAATTATTACTACGTTCCCCAACAGATTGGAGATGGCAAACGCTTCTACCGTTTCATGGCGCTGCAAGCCAATAATGATGAATCGGAGGGGGTGACGATGGCGATTTTCCGACCAACCACATCGGATGTTGGGATTGCGATGTGGCAATGCTACCAGCAGGGACAAGTGAGGGAGGATGTTGCGGCGATGATGTTGTGCTAGGGGTGACATCGACACGCACGGAGGGTGTTATGGCCTTGCGAGAGATGCGGGAGGCTGGTGGTTGCGGTTAATGGTCTACCTTTGTTCTTCTAGGGCATCAAGCACAGGGGGGAGGATGATTGGTACGGGAAAGGATCTGAGGATGACGCCTAGCCGTCTAGAGGATGTCAATTCCTTAAGGGTAACATGTCCAAGCTAGGCTCGATCATATTCTTTGGTGATGCTCAATCATTTTGTTCTTCGGATCAGGTGTTTTCCCCACTTAGGATTGAATCAAAATGAGTGAGAGGGATACCCACTGCTTACACTTGGCATAATTTCTCTCAAGCAACCACCCTCTATCTGAGGGGTAGGGGTCTATTTATAGCTGGGGCCAGGGTTGGCACCAGTATGACCGTTGGAGGGTGGTGGAGACATGCCCACCAACGTGTTGTTGCTAGTTGTCAGAACAGTCAGAATTCAAACTCTCAAATTCCTAGGGTTCTGAAGAACCTAGGACAACCTTGCAACAGGTTCCTAACTCCTCACGGAGGAATATAACTCAAGTTTTCCAAAGAATCACCCTCGATACAAGAGCTAGAAGGCTCACTTGGAAGAAGAATTCCAAGTCTTAACTCACAAGTGTATATAGGTTTGATTGAGCACACAGATGACGAATTCAATCTTGCTTCACTTAGACCCCCCTTAATACTACGATTTTCCCTTCGACTCAAATGAAGAATAAAAGAAACTAACAAAGAAACATTATTCTTCACGCTTCAATCCTCCATATGGCATTCAGAAGACTTCAATGTTCTTACAACACTTTTAGGGGTCATAACCCATTGGTTAAACCAAATCATCGGAGACTTTCACCTGTGTATACTCAAAAACATATTAGTCCCTTGACCATTATTTCATTAATCATCCAAAACCCACACATGTGACAATAGATGCACTTACACATTAGTCCCTTGACCATTATTTCATTAATCATCCAAAACCCACACATGTGACAGTAGATGCACTTACAAATCCCCCCTCCCCCAGACTTTTCAAACATAAAACATCCTCGTTGTGGAAGATTGCAACTGGTCGATCTGCGGGGACGTGCCGAAGAGCGCGGACTAACTCTCTTCCGATGTCCCTTTATCGTGCGCTTCAGGGATGTGTTGGACCTCACTCGAGACGTCGTGGACGCGACTTCATCCCCGCGTGAGCTGGTTGTCGATAAAATTGCGCCGCGGCGCACAACCCTGACGTTCTTGCTGCTATGCTACTAGTGGTTGTGGAAGCACCGAAATGGAGCTGCCTTCAACGAGGACACCTCCCTCACTCCGGGGCATAAGACAATGATGACGTGATGATGTTGTCCGATGGTGCAACGCCTATCGATCGATCACAGGGGTGACGTTGACTGCTGGCTCTCCTGCCTGGCCACGAATAGCTAGTGCGTTGGTCTATCCCCGCCCCCGGTGAAAATTCAAAACAAAAAGGTTGTACCAAATCTGCATGCTTCAATTCATCATGGCTTTGGTGCGTTCAGTTGATGCTGTTGAGGATCTTTTTTGAAGTACCAAAAGGTTGAGGATGTTAAATTCCAGAAACTGGAAAAAAAATGTGCATTGTAAAAGATCAGGCATTAGCTGGGATCTATATTACTAAAATGATAACAGTGCCGCTCTTCATAGCTTATTGTATTATATTACTTGATGTGTTCCTTGCAGGTTATCGTGATTTTCTTTTTGTGGAATATGCCTTTGGAATGCCTTGATTGGTCAGAGGCGCTGGCTGGCAGAATGTGTCTTTGGAATGCCTCGATTTGTCAGCATTGCTGGCTGGATGTTAGCTGGTTCATTTTATCATTGCCAGTGATGTATTTAGGCTTATTTTTTATTTAATTTTTGCGAATAACGTATTTTGGCTTATTAACACGCAAACGTACATTATATATTGGATAAAAATACAACCGGCTCGCGCCAGTTAACTTGTGTATCCTCTAAACTTTAGTATTATGTGTATGTGTAATGTGTAAAGTAGTGTATACGCATGAGACTTCTACCAAGATGGGGACTATAGCCTGGTGCTATTATGAACCGCATCATATCTGACTCAAAAAATATAACATAGCTGCTTCAGGAATTTGATATTAATACCATCGGTATTTGATAAATGAAATAAAGAACGCCATGGGTATGCGCCAGGGGCGCGACTCCTCTCTAGCTGGATAGCAATGGTTCGAACGGCTCACTGCTCTGCCTTGATGGGCACGAGACAGCAAATAAGAGAGAGAGCAAATAAAATGATTGCTGCTCTACCTTGGTACAAAAAGATAATGTATCATGCCTGTATTTCATTGCCTTTCATGGTGTGATTACAGTCTCAAGAACTTGGGATCTACACAATCATAAAGAAAAAAAGAATCTGTAAAGCAGTTAGAAGAATACAACCTGGCCATCCATCATTGTACAACTAGGATTCTACGAACCCTCAAATCCAATACTCATCTACCATTCTGTATGAACTAAAACCTATACAACCTGTATGGTGTCCCATTTCATATAGATTGCCCTTGTCAGATCCAATTAAGCTTGATTGCAGTCCTAGGAACAAACAAACTCTGAACTGTAAAATGGTAACAAATTTCTATGAACACGGAGTTTTCATGCCGACGAAACCGAACCCTAATACAATGAATGCCAAGGCCTGGAGGTAGATGTACATGAAGTATGTCTGGCTTCCAAGCACGTAGTCATACGAGGCGCATATCAAGAGGTAGAGCGCGAGCAAGAGCTCAGGGATGTAAATCCTGCAAAGGGCGAATTGTTGGAGTTTGAAGCACATTCTTCAACATTTGTTTTGTTCTTGCACAATTTGACATAATTAGTTACAAACTTGAACTGCATGCTATAGGTTTGTTCACGTACCTCTCCACACATTCAGTGGGCTTCAGTGGTTCAAGGAGTGGGACTTCAAAATCGTCCTTCACCACATCTCCTACCTTCTCAGTAACCACCCAATCATTTACGTGCGCAGTCTCAAGTAAACCGGTTAGAGCTGCACGCATACGGTGCATGGACATTACATTTTCAAACAGAATCCAGAATGGCATCAGATGGAGAGACCTGGCGTACCAGATAAGATCATATAAAGATGTCAACATTAACAAGAACATGAAGCTGTACTCTGGACGAAACGAATAGTGCATACCCAGGATTCCTGATGGCATTCATGATAGTAATGGCAGTAGGAATGTAGACCAACCCCCACACAGGAATATGGACTTCAGGAACCATGGCAGATAATGGAATGACAACGCAGTAGAACAAGAATGTGAGGATGGGAGCAATGACCCTTCGTACAAACAAAAAGCTGTATAAAAGGTGCCATTTCTTCCATATTGATACCCCCTGCATAATGAGATGACAAACATTACATGATATTCATATTGTCTTTTGTGGTGAGGTTCAAGAAGGCACACCTTGTTTGTCACAATTTCCCATCCCATTTTTCTGAAGAGATTGGCAGCACCACAAGTCCACCTATGCTGTTGATGACGGTAGGCCTTGAAGGTACTTGGGAGTTCACTCTTGACCTGTGTAAGTTCTGTACTTGTAATGATGTAGGGCACAATACAGTATAGCGCATGTTCAATGAAAAACAACTATTTGGAATTGCAGACTGCAAAAACATACCCTTATATCACCTACATACAAGAATTCCCATTCCTTGAGACATGCCCGTACAGCCAGGTCCATGTCCTCCACAGTGGTGCGATCTTTCCATCCTCCTGACTCATTAATAGCAGATACACGCCACACACCAGCTGTACCTGTTGACAAAAAAGAATTTCTATTAATCACATAATTTAAATTCAAATGAACCATTTCAAGAAACTAACAGTGTCAGGCTTCATTGAAGCCTCGAATAAATGGCCATAAGATTGGCTCTTACCATTGAAACCAAAGAAAGCATGCATAAATGAGCCTGATTCCTGCTCGACTTTGAAATGATAGTCCAGGGACATCTTCTGTATCCTTGTCATCAGGCAAGCATCGTAGTTAACTGCAAAATCGCCCGGGCAAAGGCCAGGTCAGGAACATCCTGTAACCAGAATAAACAGAAATCCTCACTTCAAGTTATCAATATTATCACTTTCATATAGAAGGGGGAGAACTTGCATCAGAACTTCAAATCTTCAAAAATAATCTTAAGGGAAAAAGTTATCAAAGTGGCTAAACTGAAGTTTGAGTGAAATTTGTTAGCCATCTTTTCATGTTAAAAGGTTCCACAGCCTTTTGTTACTGCAGTCACCAGTATCGTTGAAGCCTTGAAGGCCAAGAGAATCATAATAGGACAAAATAAGTGCCTCAGAATTTAGTTGTGCCCAAATTTATGTCAGTACTGACCACTATGGAGTCGAAAGACTGATACTTCTGTCATAGGATACGACAAAGGTTCACATCAAAATATTTACCCAAAACAGTTTCATTTTTAACCAGTATCACTTCAAGCCATGAAAATATTGTTCCGACTTTGAGCACGACTACCGACACTGGTAAGCACGAGAGTTTTGAGGTGAAATTTCAGCTTCAAACATCTCAATAACAAGAATCTCACATTTTATCAAGACAGGACCAGCATTTGTGCTGACTCCATTACTTTCTGAGTAAACACTCCTGATCTTAAATAGCAAATACTTCTTGGAGTTGGAGCAGAAAAAATATCATGCAAATCCATATCTAGGTACTTCACTCCAGAACATGCACAGTCAGATAGTCTTAACTACGTGCATATACTAAAAAATATAATGGTTATGCTCACCAAACTTCCAGCGTGTTTGCACAAGCGCAATCTTCGGGTTATGCACAAGAAATGGTATAGTTTTTAAAAGGAAGTCAGATTCAGGTTGGAAATCTGCGTCGAAGATAGCAACGAATTCACATTGTTGCGCATATACATGTTCCATGCCTTTCTTCAAAGCTCCAGCTTTGTATCCCTTCCTGTTATTTCTAATTTCATACTTTATGTCAATTTTCTTGCTAGCCCACTCCTGGCATTCAAGCTCCACTAGTTCCTGCACTTGCCAAAAAACGATTAAAAGCATACAGTGGCACAATAATCTGAATACAGCTAGGAGTATTAAACAGACTATCTTTCACTTCGTATACTCATATATACATTCTTAGCATGTGGGATTCAAGCTGTCCTCACACCTATTATTGCCTTCCAAGATAAATAGAGCAAACCTTGACTACTTCATAAACATTGAATCAGATTGTGTCCCATGCATTAAGCCATAGTCAACAGCAATTTCAAGCAATCAAATGATCCTATTCATGTAACTGAATAAAAATAACTGACAAGAAAGTAAGTTAGTACAAGATCATAAAGACTTCAACAAGAGTGGTTTATAACTAGTACGTATGTCAGGTGTTCAACTAGACGAGGCATAGTGATAGGGTACTGTCTCCATGGGACCAAAATCCAGTTCATAGTAATACTTTACCCATGCTTAGATTAATAGGCAACTTTGACCATTTCACAGGATTACGATGTTGAATGTACATGGTATAACCATTGAATGTAATGCATTCTTCTGTACTTTCATGTTTCTGACACCGTTGTCTCTACATCTGAAGGGTGCTGGAAGTAGGTGTAAAACTGCACATACACACTTTCATATGTTGATGCAGATATACTAATTGTTTATTTGGGACAAGCATTCTGGTGCATGAACCATTTCACATGAGCATCACAGCAAGCACCCTTTGATCCAAAACTTAATAAACAAACATTTATTTTCATTCAATCAAGAAACCTTGTCACTGCAATCTAGGCTTACTTTAATAATGGGATCAGTTGAATCATCCAAGACTTGGATTATAATACGGTCTGGCGGCCATGTGAGAGCACAAACAGCTCCAATGGACAACTTGTACACCTGCAAAAGGCATAAAATAAGAATAAGCAACAGTCCTTGTGTCAAATACAATGAATCAGCAAGACACATAAGAACAGCGTTCAGTGGTTCAGCCACATTTCAAACTTAGCAGAAAGCTATCGCGAGGCAAAACCTGGCATTGCTAGTCAGCTGCCAGAGAGATGTAAACAAAACGCTAAACCTGTACTGGCAACTGTTTTCACATAACAACACAAACAAGAATCTCACCTAATGAGCTAACAGTTATTGAGCAGAACACTTCTACTGTACTTGACACCATGAAGGCAATGCAGAGACGCATTTTTCCAAACCCCGCCCCAATTCCTCAGTTAGTCCTGAGCGTGATACTACTAGCTTTTTCGTAGACCAGAGCAGTTTATCGACAATGTCAACACCCAAAGCTACATTTCGCAAAAGGAAAGTTCCGCAAGTACGGCACTGCAGAGGCATTTCAACTTTGAGTCGGACCGGGGCGCGCACAAAAGGCCAAAAGCAGCGCGAGCAGCACGAGGCATTTCAGCTTTCAAGCAGCAGCACCAGCCAAGCACCCCGTGACGGAAATCTGGGAGGACGCCTCACCTCCTTCTCGTTGTACATGGGGATCTGCACGAGCACCATGGGGAACTCGCAGCGGCCCGCCGGGTCCTCCACGTCGGCCTCGCCCCCCTCCAGGGCCCCGGTCATGGGCTCCCACTTGAACCTCCGCTCGGGCCGCAGCCGCAGCAGGCGGACGGCGACGAGGCTGACGAGGCTCATGCAGGCGGCCTCGAGGAGGAGCATGGCCGACATGGCGAGGCACGCCCACACCGCGGCCGTCAGCGCCGGGGCGACCGCGCGCGCTCGTACGGCCGCCCACGCCGCCGCGGCCGCGCCGGCGCTGAGCGGCGCCATGCGATGCGACGCGGATCCGACCGAGGGGAGAGGGCGCGGCTTTGCTTGCTTGGAGTGGAAGGGAAGGAATCGAAGCGAGGGGAGGGAGGGAGGGAGGGAGGGAAGGGAAATGGGGGGAGGCGTGGGCGCGAGGTGGCTCGCGAATCTGGTTGGTGGTGCGAGGCGACCAAAGCCGCCCAGCGCGAGGGGAAAGAGGAAACGATACAATTTTGGATGTGGATCTTTTTGCTTTCGGTACCTGACGTTATGCGATATGCGCATCGGACACATCTACTAGTAGTAAGCTTTAACCGTTTCCCCGACTCGAATCAAGTCTTTCGATCGATTCAATCATCACGCTCGGGCTTCAGAAGAAGGAAGACCCTGGTTTGCAGCAAAGATCCGAGAAAATACAAAGTAACTCCTGTGACAAAGGATCATAATGACATCTTTTGAAAACACCTTCTTCATGGTATCAATCTTTGTTCGAAGATCAGAGAAAATACAATGTAACTCCTGTGACAAACATCTCCTTTGCGGTAACAATCTCTGCTCGAAGAAATACGTCAAAGGCTTCGGTAAAGAGCTGCAATAGACTGGAGCAACGATGTTGTCACTCTTTCACCCGCACAAACATTATCAATAATCGTTTTTGAAAGAGCCTTGGGTCGTCCATCAAAAAATATGGGAGGCCGATGAACATACTTGTGCCGGGGATGACCCCCTAGAAGTGTAGGCAATTGAATCACTATATCGACATCATGGTGTCGATGAAAAATTTCACCCTCAGAACAAATCAGGCCAACAACAAAAAATTGACACAGCAACATAAATTCATCAAACCCGAATAATCGAACCCGCGAGGACATAGAATTCTCTAATCTTATGGCACCACCAAAAAATGAGAGGGGATTTATTCTCACAAAACTATGATGATCACCAGACATTGAGAAGAACATAAAGGTCTTGAACTTCCGAGGTCCCCTCACCTCTCAGCACCAAGATGACAACCGGAGACGAGGGGACTTAAATTTCTCAGATGACAACGGCGACGGTGGCTCGAGAAACCTCCTAGAACTACTCTGCTTGCAAGTGTAGTAGATGCCACCAAACCTGGCCATATGGGTCATGCCACGCGGGCATGGATTTTTGGCCCGGCACAGCACGTGAATAAACAGGTCGGGTTGGCCTTCGGCCTGCCACAAAATAAGGTCAATCCTCAAAGTCAGGCCATAAGACCGCATATGATATGGTCCTTTTAAGTTTCCTATATATGTTTCTTTCTATTTTTTAGATTCTTTGTATTTCTTCTTTTTTTACATTTTTTTGTATTTTTCCTTAATTTCTAGCCGCAAGGCCAAAATGCAATGGGCATGCCACGACCCTTTTTATGAAAGGGCCCACACGGGCCGTGTAGTGTCGGGTCGGCCCATGTGGCCAGGTATGGGTGCTCCCGCAGAGGGGCCCAAAATTTAGGGACCCCACTTCATGTATGTATTTTTATGATACACTCGCTAACTAACGCTCATGATCACTAATGGTAGGGCATCTCCAACGTGATCCATAAAAAAATGCCCCTAAATGTTTGATTTGTGTGGTTCGGGCACTTTTTGTCCTCCAACCTCATGCATCAGATGTCTGTAGACCAGCCGTGATGTCTGGATTCCCATAAGCCCGAACCAACCTAGGGGAGCTTTGGGGTTGTCCGGACACTCCGCTTGGCCCACTGTCAGTTAGATCACATGTTCTCATAGCCCATATGTTTTTCCTCTAAGTCCGCCTGGCCCACCCTATTGTTCGGATTTGATGCATATGGTTAGATGACCGACTCCCCTAACGTTGTCTGCGAACACATCTGCACGTGTCTATTACCAAAAAAACTGCACGTGTCCATGGACATTTGGTCTGTCTGTTTTGAGGTACAGGGTTGAAGATGCCCTTAGTAGGTCGGTCCACTGGTAGCAAGAGCAAGCGATTGTCTGGCCAGCATTTTGATACATATTGTCAAAAGAACTTCTTCAATATCTTTTTTC
This sequence comes from Triticum urartu, assembly GCF_003073215.2. Taxonomy (NCBI): domain Eukaryota; kingdom Viridiplantae; phylum Streptophyta; class Magnoliopsida; order Poales; family Poaceae; genus Triticum; species Triticum urartu. The sequence goes on from NC_053027.1 coordinate 69,380,597, forward strand.
TCACTGTTTGTATATTTTTATCACTTTTATTTCATTTAAAAATGGTCACAAAATTTAAAAGATTACCAGTTTTAAAAAATCATAAATTTCCTTCTTTTTAAAAAAAAATAATGAACTAAAAAATTATGAATTGACATTAAAATTTAAAATATATTCATGAATTTTTAAAAATGAGAATTTAAAAAAAATCACTGATTAGGAAAATTTTACGAAATTTACGAATATTCTCAAATTTGAGGATAATATTAATGAATTTTAAAATTTTCACATATTTTAAAAATGTAAATTTAGAAAATGTTCATGAACTAAAAAAGGAAAAGGAAATAAAAGAAAAAGCAGAAAATAAAAACCCTTCAAAACCGAAAATCTGGTAGATAAACACTAAAGCCGAATGTTTCCTCAAACCATGTGGAAGCTGCGTAAACCGACACTAAACTGGCCCGGCCGGCTCGCCAACTGATGCACCTAGGCGAGTGATGTAGACCGCTCACAATGAGAGGTGCCTAGTATATGCGCAAACGATTCTTGAAAAAAAGGCATATGTACAAACTTTTCTAGAAATAAATTTGCGCGAACTTTGCGGTAGCCTATGGATCGTCCAGGCCCTCACACTCCTGGTTTTTCTGTATAGAGACAAATACAGATCTCGTAAGATTCTTTCTCTTGTACTCCCATCCGTAAAAATATATAAGAGCGTTTAGATCACTAATACTCTCACAATGTTAAAAATGGAATACAAAAGTGGAGAGAAATGATTGCGGGAACACAATAAGAGAGACTACACAATAGCCTGCCAAAATCCAAATCAATCCTTGATACGATTAAGAACAGGGTAGGTTGAAGTGATTGAAACGATCGATAGTCCTAAAGGCGCAGACTTAACCAGGGCAAACCAGGTAAGTTTCCCTCTATGATTCAGTATTTATTATTATTATTATTATTATTTGAGATTCCCTCTCTGATTCAGTACTGGCCCATGGAACCATGATGCTGATGATGGATCTCACACGCCAAATGTAAGAAATCTTACTCCATTCTTCAGCATGAATCATAACCAAATTCTCCAATTTATTCCTGCAGCAAAAACATATATTTCCGCCATTCTTTTTTAACAGTTCTACAATAGGGTTTTATCTAGAATTTTCACCACAAAAGCAGTTATTGGCGATCAACTCTTTATGGCGAATCTGCCAGAATTGCTCAAAGGGCCAGTTTCCTTGCGCCTCCGCTGTCGACCTAACTATATGATGACACAGAAACTTTAAAATCTGTACTCATGCACGCAAAATAACAAGATCACAACTTGAGCTAAGATTAATATACTCCTCCTTCCCAAAACAAGTGTCGCTGATTTAGTACAAAATTGTACAGTATATGCCAGTAAAACGATTAGTATGTAACAAAATGTTCTACAGCATTTCAATACATGCCACATACAAGTGTGCTACCTTTCATGCTCCACCACCTGCACAACGCTCAGCGTCAGCTGATGCGTGTCATAATGTATCGGCCTTTCTCTAAATCATATATAATCTTTGTCTTGGGCTTCCTCCATCTCAACACCAAATATATTCCACAAGCAAGAAACGCTCCCAGCACGGCGAGCAGTGGTCTGTGCTTAGGTGACCGTGTTGCCACAGCCCCTGATGCCCCTAGAATCCTATGTTTTGTATTTGCAATGAAAGCTCCTAGGGCCCACTCAATATGAGTGTCGCCGACCTGATTTGAATACTCGATCCTGCTCAGAGGAAATTTTAAGTAGCAAGCGCATAAGATTAGTCAAGGGTAAATTTCACTCAAGAAGAATGATGGTGTCCTGATATGATATGCTTGCCTCTTGTCATCCAATGGTACACCAAGGCTGTCGTGCAGTAGAGCTACAATGTATGCCGACGAGAAGCAATACCGAGAGAAATCTTCATCTGAATGATTGAGATACTTTTGTCTTAGTGTGGACAAGTCCTTGTTGCAAAGTTGCTCTCCAGCAACCACAAAATCAGACAGTGATGAAGACCGGTCTAGTCCAAAGAACTGGAAGAGGATGTATAGTCAGAAGTGCCCTAAGAAAAGGATGGTATGTGCCAATGGAAGAAAAAATGAGAACATGCAGTGGACCTTGGACGTAAAATAGAAATTTTCAGTTGCTAGGAAATGCCCAAGCAGCTCAGGGACGAAATTAGATCCTAGGTGACATTGCTGATACTCACACCTTTCTGCATTCAAGACAAAAGTTACGGGTATGCAGGTGGATATGGATATAGAATATAAATGCTGGCAGTGCAAATCTAAATGTCCGATAAAAATGGTACTAAATCTAAGAACATCATGCTTAATTGAGTTTCTTATAAGTCACGATAAAGAGCAAGCTCAACAAGGTATTCGAAGTGCCAAGATTTGCAAAAGATATTAATTAGGTTAGTAGGAGCCAAGATTTACCAAGATGGGTGGTGGGTGTTTTCACTCCCCCTAGGTTTCAGGGTTGGACCATGTAACTCCCTCATATAGAACTGTGTCAGTAGGAGCCTTTCCTACTATCTTGACCGTTCAAACAAAAAAGATGTTAGGTCAATGCAGTCAAGAACCTCCATCTTACTTGACATCAAACAGTTACATCCTTACAGGGATATCCCTCATTATACATTGCAGTTTTGAGTTCATCATGACAGTGCCAAAATTTCTAACTTCAGCTGACGGTACTCTTAAGCATAGGAGCAATAAAGAGAAGGGTATGCCATTGAAAAATTACAGGTATATCCCTCTCATTATGCATTATAGTTCATGACAGTTCCAAATATTATAACTTCATCTGATGGTACTTTAAGCACAGGAATCATGAAGAAAAGGATATGTAGACTAAATAAACATAAATACAGATAAAGAAAAAGGGATCAAACTTCACATGCATTTCTTACCCTTTCCTTCTTGCATCATCATCAGTGAAGAAGATCTACATTCTTTATAGTTTCCGCTTCCATTATCAACATATTGGTTTTCTAAATTTGATCTTGATGCACCGCTTGTTCTCGCCAATACTTTCCGTTTGTGAGAAAATCCTTTAGGGGCACAAGGATCAACAAGTGTACCGTTTTTGAAAGATCCTTCAATTGCACGAATCATGATGAAACACTGGTTGGTACTTGTACTTCCAAAAGAGTACTACATTTGTAATTTAAAGTTAACCAGTGGAATTACAAGAACATCTCTTAAATTCCTAAAAATAATAAAGGATGCAATACCTTCAACAAACTTTTTCTTTGAACTAAAATCCTGGGACATTTGTACTGTGGGAGCAACCATAGCTAAGTATTAGTTGTTGGCATTCTACTATGGACTAAGAAAGGGTTTTGTGATTAATATTAACATTGACATTCCTATTTGCAGGTAGTTTGTGTTCCCTTATCCATCAGATGCTGAATTGCCTCATTGCAGCAGATGGAAAATGGCTGGATTGAATGTTTTAACACACAGTAATACCTCTTGACTTCAGTATTTCACGGTATGAGTCTTGTGCTGCATTCTGTGAAAATAAGTGAGTAAATCAGATTTTCAATCTACACCACAATATCACAAGATCAGAAATACATCATATTCCAGGGGAACCCCCCCCCCCCCCCCCCCCCCCCCCCCCACCCCCCCCCCCCCCCACACACACACACCCTAGATCCCTGGGATATGTGTTTAGCATGCGTAACAAATGAACCTCACAACACTTTTGGCAGGTCGATTAATTAAGGTGCAAATAACACATTAAACCACAATGCATGGAAACCATGCAGCTACCAATCTGTTTATATCTCACCAAATGGACAGGCACATAGCGTTATAGATGTTTCTTCTAAAACATTGCCAGACTGCATAAACATTCTTTTGAAAATTAAAAACTTCAGGAAACTTGCTCAAAACTACCTTTTGAAACTTCAAGCTCAATAACAATGTGCTTCAATCATGTTTTTGAAATTTTACTTGTCTGGAACTTTGATTATCAAAATTAAAACTCTCAAGGAACTCTTCAAAATTTGAGTTTTGAGACTTTACTTGTACTCAACACCACCATGTAACTTGAGACAAGAAATCTGAAACTTTATATCCAAGTTCCGGAGGACGTAACTTTAGACATGAAGCATGACTCTCTTTCTTATGAGTTGTGAGCATATTCAATGCATCCGCGGGCCGCAATTTGATGTTTGGGAGCATTTAACAGTGCACAAGATATGAAATGCCTCGTCCAGTGAATTGGTAGTAATCAGTACCAATAATTATAGCTTTCTCTTAGTGAAACAAATTATAGCTTAACGGAATGTGTTTGGTTGCTATTCACACAAATCTCATAGTCACACTGCTATATGGGTGACATTTAGATCCCTTGGAACTATTCAATCTCTGACAAGAACCATGCAACGGAATGTATTTGGTTGCTATTCACACGAATCTCATAGTCACACTGTTATACGGGTGACATTTAGATCCCTGGGAACTATTCAATCTCTGACAAGACCATGCAAATCAGGATTCGACGTATCAAATAACTCACTTGTCCAAAGTTTAGAAAGCTGTTGCTATAGAGAGTGTATGTTGTTCCCCCAAAAGTAAAATTAGTTGATAGTTCCAGAGGAAGTACTTCGTCGGAAACAAACGTCAGCTGAAACAAATAGCAGCAATTACATTAGCAGGAAACTGCAATTTCTTGGAATACAACAGAACAATAACCAATTATGTGTGTGTGTGTGTGTGTGTGTGTGTGTGTTGAATTATGCACGACTATACTGATGTTATTAGCATGCAATGCATCATGGTTAAACAAACAGAGCCAGCACATGAAAGCAGACCGTGTATGTGTTCATGAGAGAACCTGAGCTGAAGCACCCCCGAGTTCAATTATTCCAATTGTTTTGTGAGGATCCCCTCCAAGTGTGCCCAGAGCATAGTTTGCCGCAACCCAAGCATAGACGCCTTCATCAGAACCTATATAAGAAACATACCAGCCAAAGTAAAAAAAAACTCAGACATATTTCAGCTAATGACACGATAACCATCTAGATCCATCATACAATCACCCTCACCCACACAAAAACTAATTTGCAGTCAGTTCCATACCGCCCAATATTATTTGTATCAGTCAAATCAATGTTTTCCATGCCCCATGATTTGCTCAGTTTGTTGATGTTATCTTAGGCCCCTCCAATAATCCATAGCAGAAATTTCTTAGGGGTTCGACACATAATCACTTTGGTCATATGCAGAGGAAAGTGGGGGGACAGAGAGAGCAAATTCATTTCTTGGGGAAGAAATGATCATGCCGGAGGCTTACTTGGTTGCTTTAATAAGTTAAAGGCCAACAATAATAGACATGCAATAATTTACTTTCTTTAGTAAGGTGATGAAGAAATTGGCGGTACCTGGGATCACCTTTGCCCATGAGTCCTCGAACCGGAACCCGGAGGCCCTGAGGGCGTTCCTGCAGGACACCAATATCGCCTCTCGAACGCTCTCCTCGAGCAGCCGCAGGCCAGCGGTTGCCATCAGCCGCACCTCTGTTGCTGCGGCGGCCCCCTCGCTCCCTACCTTCTCCTTGGCAAATTCCAACAGCGGCCGCAGCGACTCCCCTGCGCGCGCCGTGTCCGCGGCGAAAGAGGAGAGCCCCGGGGAGACGCGCATCACGGCGGAGCGCGCCAGATCCGGCCGGCCGTCGGGCCCCAAGGAGAACACGTGGGCCCGGGTACCGGTGCTGCCGCCGTCTATGATGATGGAGAAGCTCGGGGAGGGGGCCGGCTGAGGCGGCGGGGAGAGGAGGTGGACGAGGGTGGAGACGACGATGGCGAGGAGGGCGGAGCCGAGGCAGAGGCCGCAGAGGCGGCAGCGGCCGCGGCTTGCGCGGGGGGAGAGGGGCTTGGTGGGCTCCGGCATGGTGGGCCGGGGACGAGGTGTCCGGCCGCCACCGATGCCGCCGCAGTGACTCGTCGACGGCGAGGGAGGCGGCGACGACGACGAGTTTTATTTTTATTAATTTATTTATTTATGGACGCGGCTAGCCAGCGCTTTAAGCGATCGCGAGCAGCCGGTCGAAAAGTCTCAAGCCGTGGTTTCTTCCGCTGTGGTCGTCTGAGCAACTTCGATAGTTTCGAAGATATCGAAGGTTTGCTTGTTTTTTTAGGCTTTATCTCTTTCAATATCAATATTGGTTATTCAGAGCCAGCAACTGGCTGCCGGATTTCGGCCCCTCAATAGCGCTTCGGAAGTCACTTTACATCATCGCCTACTCCGACGTTGAGTTGACTGGGTTGGCTACTCGGACACGCATCATTTCAGGTCAGGCTATTGTGTCTACCTCAGGCCTTTTCTGCAAAGGCTCCTTAAAATTGAAGGATTCTATAAACGCATGGATAGGAAAAACACAGGAATAGGATAGGAATGCACGTGCAAAACGGAGCATTTGGAAACATATGATTTCCGTGAACCTGGGTGTTTGGTTCACATGAATTGAAAGAACACAGGAATGGAGAAACATGGTCAAATTAAAGTCAGACCACATGAAAATGAAAAAAATAAGAATCTTATTATGCCAGTAATGCAATTAGTCATGTTCTTCATGCATATTAATTTGAAAAGGACATCCAACTGGATATTAAAATTCCTATGTTTTTTCTTTGAAAGAGACACCAAAGGAAAAAAAATCATCCAGTTTTGCTTTGCTCCACTCCTAACCAAATGCACGAATAGTAGTACCATGGTAGTTCCATAGCAAAGGATCCCTGAGGGATCAACATGAATGCAGAGTAACAAAGTGATGCAACGAGTGTACAACCTCTTTGGCATAACCTTGTCGACCTCAGCATCATTGGGTTGGACATAGAGGATGGTGATGCTGGTGTGTCTGTTGGAGGCGGGGAAGAAGATCTGAGGCCTCGGGAAACGGCGCTGAGGGTACTGCTCCGCTGTGATGGACGGTTCCGTCGTTGGAGCAGCTCCTGTGACGTGTACGGCGGGAGGCTAAAGCGGGACAAAACATACAACATTAATCTGAAGTGGGACTCTAATATCATCTGCAATAGATGATGTAAAATACATCACCAAAAAGTGATAGATGTAAAACGCATCAGCCTCGCCATGGCTGCTCTGACAGATACTGTAAATACTGTTTAGTCTGAACTTAACTGAAAAAACTGAACTTTAAAGTCGAAACTAAATTTTATTGTCGAAACTGGTTGAACTAGTAGAAGAGCATTGCAATAGATGTTTAGGGCGTTCGAGCACTAGTAGCAGAGAAGCAGTTATCTAAATCAGCAGGCACTCGAGCAGGGAACGCACTAGCAAAGAGCAAGTCGTGCAGCAGCACCATGAGCGAGTGCTAAAGCAGCAACTCCTGTAGCTGCTGGAGGTCGTTCAACAGCAGTAGCAGCTCGAGCGAGAGCAAGAGCAGAGCAGCAGCACGAACGAGAGCAAAAGCGGAGCAGCAGCGCGACCGACAGCAAGAACAGAGCCGCAGCGCGAGCGAGAGCCAACACAGCAGCAGTAGTAGCGCGAGCAAGAGCAGGAGAAGCTGCAGCTAGTGCTGGTGTGGAAGTCGCCGCCGAGGAAGCAATTACATGGGGGAGAGATGTCGTGGATGAACTGGCCGATGATGGTGCCGTCGATGGAGACCCGCCTTGGCTACTCGGTATCGAGCACCGACAGCCCCGTGAGATCGAATAAAAGATAAAATGCAGTGGTGAGTGCAGAACCTCCTTGGTGGCGCCGAGTTGACCTCGGCTTCATCGAAGGATTTGGTGAGGGTGCTGCAGTTCCGGTGGGGTAGGTCAAGACGGTGTTGTGGGGATGGAAGTGGCACGATAGATGAGGCGAACGTCAGGGCAGCACCTTGGAGGTGGAGGACGGGGCGGCTGATCCGGTGGGACGACAAGATCGATGATGAATCCTCATCCGATGCGGTGGATGAGGGACGACAAGCTGTTGCGGTGGACGACATTGTTGGGGAAGAGTCTCTGGCTGGGCGGCGGTCGGGAGGCCGACCGAGGAGCGTGGGAATTCATGGGTTTTGGCGGCCTCGGTGTACGAATGGGGGGACGAAGGGGAAGGTAGGGGGAACCATGGCTTAGGGACGCGCTTGTCTGAAATATAGGGTAAGTTACCAGCATACCTGAGGGAGTCCTGGATTAGGGGGTCCTCGGACAGCCGGACTATATACTTTAGCCGGACTGTTGGACTATGAAGATACAAGATTGAAGAATTCGTCCCATGTCCGGATGGGAATCTCCTTGGCGTGGAAGGCAAGCTTGGCAAATACGGATATGTAGATCTCCTCCCTTGTAACCGACTCTGTGTAACCCTAACCCCCTCCGGTGTCTATATAAACCGGAGGGTTTAGTCCGTAGGACAACAACAATCATACCATATGCTAGCTTCTAGGGTTTAGCCTCTATGATCTCGTGGTAGATCAACTCTTGCAATACTCATATCATCAAGATCAATCAAGCAAGAAGTAGGGTATTACCTCCATCGAGAGGGCCCGAACCTGGGTGAACATCGTGTCCCCCGCCTCCTGTTACCATCCGCCTTAGACGTACAGTTTGGGACCCCCTACCCAAGATCCGCCGGTTTTGACACCGACATTGGTGCTTTCATTGAGAGTTCCATTGGCCGTCATCATAAGGCCTGGTGGCTCCTTCGATCATCGGTAACGATGTGATCCAGGGTGTGGTTTTTCTCCCCGGACAGATCTTCCTATTCGGCGGCTTTGCACTGTGGGCCAACTCGCTTGGCCATCTGGAGCAGATCGAAAACTACGCCCCTGGCCATCAGGTCAGGTTTGGAAGCTTAAACTATACTGCCGACATCCGCGGAGACTTGATCTTCGACGGATTCGAGGTCATGTCAGGTGCGCCGCACAGTCACGACGAGCATGATTTAGCTCTGTCATCGGACAATGCTCGGGAGATCACACCTGTGACTACTCCGGCTCTCAAACCGGAGCAGAATGCGTCATCCGAGGACGGGTGGATGGACCCCGCCTCGGAGGCCGCACACTCAGTGGTGATAGAGCCGAATACTGAGTCCACCTCCTACGGGACCCGTGTTGCCGAACCATTGGATTCGTCCCTGGCCGCTGGCCGCGAACCGCTTGTGTCGTTGCCTATCGAATCTGATCAGGCACCGATCATGAAGTTTTCCTCCGCGGATATCTTTCAGCACTCGCCCTTGGGCAATGTGCTAAATTCATTAAGTTCTCTCTCCTTGTCAGGAGGCCCTTGGCCGAACTGTGTCTGGCTTGCAAAATATGAACCTACCTTTGTTAGGGGGATCTTCAGCTTCTTGCCATCATAGTGCCTGGCGATGTGAAGTATGCAAGCCCCAGTTTCATCCCTGATGCGTGATC